>NW_007726893.1:532439-534289 GCF_000696425.1 Galeopterus variegatus
CTGGCCTCATAGAATGAGTTTGGAGAATGACTTCTATTTCAATTTTTTGAAGTAGTTTGGAAAGGATTGGTAATTATTTTTTAAAGGTTTGGTAGAATTCAGCAGTGAAGCCATCCAGTGCTGGGCTTTTCTTTGTTTAGAGACTGCTAATTACTGCTTCAATCTTGTTGCTTATTGTTCTGCTCAGGTTTTCTATTTCTTCTTGGTTCAATCTTGGTAATTTGTGTGTGTCCAGAAATTTATCCATTTCTTCCATATTTTCAAATTTGTTGGCATATAGTTGTTCATAATAGTCTCTAATTATTCTTTGTATTTTTGTGGTATCAGTTGTAATGAGTATTTTCTCACTTCTGATGTTTGTTTTTTGGGTCTTCTTTTTTTGGTTAGTCTACCTCATGGTTTTTCTATTTTGTCTATCCTCTCAAAAAAACAAGTTTTTGTGTGTTGATCTTTTCTATCTTTTCTAGTCTCTATTTCATTAATTCTGCCATGATATTAATTATTTCTCTCGGCCTACTAATTTTGGGCTTGGATTGCTACTATTTTTCAAGTTCTTTAAGGTGTAGCATTAGGTTTCTATTTTATTTGACATCTTTCTATTCTATTGAAGTAAACATTTANACTTACTTACTTACTTACTTACTTACTTACTTACTTACTTACTTACTTACTTACTTACTCAGGATTGCTTTTGCTATTCGGGGTCTTTTGTTGTTCCATGTGAATTTTAGGATTGCTCTTTTCTATTCCTGTGAAGAACATCACTGGTATTTTGATGTGCATTGCACTGAATCTGTAGATCATTTTGGGTACTGTGGACATTTTCATAATGTTAATTATCTGATCATTAACGTAAAATGTGTTACCACCTTTGTGTCCTCTTCCATTTCTGTTGGCAGTTATTTGTAGTTCTCATTGTAGAAATCTTTGACCTCCTTGGTTAAATTTATCCCTAGATATTTTATTTTGGAGGTAGCTATTGTAAATGGACTACCTTTCTTAATTTCTTTTTCTGCAAGTTTGTTATTGGAGTATAAAAACGGTTCTGATTTTTGTTTATTGATTTTGTGTCCTGAAACTTTGCTGAATTCAATTATCAGTCCTGGGAGTTTGTAGGTAGAGTCATCTGGGTTTTCCATATATAGAATCTATGTATAGAATCATGTCATCTGCATACAGGGAAAATTTGACTTTGTCTTTCCCAATTTGGGTGCCTTTTGTTTCTTTCTCTGGCCTGATTGCTCTGGCTAGTACCTAATTAGTATGTTAAATAGAAGTGGTGAAAGTGAGCATCCTTGTCTTGTTCATGTTCTTAAGGGAAAAGTTTTCAGCTTTTCCCATTCAGGATGATATTGGCAGTGGGTTTTTATTGTGTTGACATATTTTCCTACTATACCTGATTTGTAGAGAGTCTTTATCATGAAGAGATGCTGAATTTTGTAGAAGGCTTTTTCTGTCTATTGAGATAATCATATGTTTTTTCCTTGCTTTTGTTGATGTGGTGCATCACATTTATTGATTTGTATATGTTGAACCATCCTTACATCTCTTGATGAATCTCACTTGATCATGATGAATAATCTCTCTGATGAGCTATTGAATTCTGTTTGCTAATATTTTGTTGAATATTTTTGCATCTATGTTCATCAATGATATTGGCCTATAGTTCTTTTTTTGTCAAATATTTGTCCATTTTGGTATCAGAATGATGCTGGCCTCATAGAATGAGTTTGGAGAATGACTTCTATTTCAATTTTTTGAAGTAGTTTGGAAAGGATTGGTAATTATTTTTTAAAGGTTTGGTAGAATTCAGCAGTGAAGCCATCCAGTGCTGGGCTTTTCTTTGTTTA
>NW_007726893.1:535613-536409 GCF_000696425.1 Galeopterus variegatus
GGTGTAGCATTAGGTTTCTATTTTATTTGACATCTTTCTATTCTATTGAAGTAAACATTTATTGGAATAATCTTCTCTCTGTGTACTGCTTTTGCAGCATCCTGTAGGTTTTAGTATGCTGTATCTCTATTTTCATTGGTTTCAAGAATTTTTTTGATTTCCTTTTTTATTTCTTCTTGGACCCATAGGTTCTTCAGGAAAGTGTTGTTTCCATGTATTTGTATAGTTTCCAAAGTTTTGCTTGTTATTGATTTCTAGTTTCAATTGTTGTGCTCTGAAAAGATACTTGAAATGATTTCAACATTTTTTTAATTTGTTGAGACTTGATTTATTACCTAATATGTTGTCTGTCCCAGAGATTGTTCCATGTTCTGATGTAAAGAATTTATATTCTGTACTTGTTGGGTGAAATGTTCTGTAGATATCTGCCCAAATCTCATTTGCATAAAATGTAGTTTAAATCCTGTGTTTCTCTGTTGATTTGTTACCAAGAGTATCTGTCCAATATTGAGAGAGGGTTGTTTAGGCCCCTAACTATTATTGTATTGGAGTCTATCTCTCTCTTTAGGTCTAATAGTGCTTGCTTTATATATCTGGATGCTCCAGTGTTGGGTACATATATATTTGTGATTATTATGTCCTCTTGATGGACAGATCTCTTTATCATTATTTAATGACCTACTTTGTCTCTTCTTTTACTTTTTGCTTTTAAGTTTATTTTATTCAATATAAGAATAAGTATTCCTGCTTGTTTTTGGTTTCCATTTCTGTGTTATATATTTTACATCCCTTTGCT
>NW_007726893.1:537421-539516 GCF_000696425.1 Galeopterus variegatus
TATCTCACCCAATACTTGGGAAGTTTTCTGCTACTATAACAGCAAATTGATTTTTAATGCTTTTTCCTTTCTCTTCCCCTTCTGGAATATCCATAATTAGCATTTTTTTATGTTTAAGGCTGTCTGACAGCTCTCATAGGTTTTCTTTACTTTTTAAAATTCTTTTTTCTGTTTCTTTTTTTGTCCCCCTGGGTTATTTCAGAAGACCTGTCATTGATGTCAGAAATTCTTCTTTCTATTTGCTCTAGCCCATTGTTTAACATCTGAGCTGTGTCTTTTATTTTGTGGAATAAATCCTTGAGTTACATTCTTCTTAAAGGTATCTATCTCTACATAATGTTCCTCCTTCAGATTCTGGATTTCTTTTTCATTTCCTTGTTTCATCTATCTGAGTTTTCCTGTATTTCATTGCATTTCTTTAGGACTGTTGCTTGAAATTCCTCTTCAGAAATTTCATAGTTTTCCTGTTATTTTGGGTCTGGTACTTGAAAATTCTTGTATTCCTTTGGCAGTGTCATATTTTTCATTTTTCATATTCCTGGTATTCCTACATTGATGTCTGGGGATCTGGTTGAACATTTGCTTCTTCAAATACTCAGGAGCAGCTCTGGAGGAGAGAGACTCCTTCCCGTAGGTGTGTTAGCATTGACTATTGGGTAGGATGTTTTAGTTTGGGTACCAGACAGACACAGTGGTGTAGTTTCTGTGTGATTACTTGGACCATATTCAATGTCAAAGTTGTCTAGGAGTGCCTCTGTAGCTAGGCAATGGAGCACTCAGTAGTTCCTTACTGAAATGAGTGACACTGGCTTCAGATTTTAATGTTTAACATATGTGATATGTGATATTCTTTAGAAGTAGAATTTTTGAATGAACTGAAAATTTTGAGCAGATGATTAAAGTCCATGAGTCTAAGAAACTATAAGAAAACTCCCTAGAACTGAGTATTAGTATCCTTTATCACCTCTAAAGAGGCCTGATAATTTTTAGAATATTCTTAGAATAAAGTGTAAGTAATAGCAAGTTATCCCAGAGTCCTGGGATATCTGGATACCTTTAAAATCACTTGGTTTTTCCAAGGTCTTAATTTAAATGATCTTGAGCCTGACTGACATAATATTCAACAATTCAAAATAGCCTATACTGGAAGTACAGTTATTTATTTTTTCTGAACTACTTTTCCTCTAGTCCAATTTTTAAAGACTTGTTGTAAGATANTAAGTATTCCTGCTTGTTTTTGGTTTCCATTTCTGTGTTATATATTTTACATCCCTTTGCTGTTGGTCTATGTGAATCTTTATAAGGGAAGTGAGTTTCTTGTAGGCAGCATATTGTTGGGTTTAGTTTTTTAAATTCATTCAGCCAGCTATGTATTTTAAGTGAGGAATTTGATCCATTTACATTTATAATTGTTACTGATAGGTATTCTTTTACTCCTGGCATTGTACTGATTTTTGTATGGTTGTTTTAAACATCTTTTGCTCTTTTCTTTCCCTTTTATTGCTTGTACTCATTGTCTTTTTCTTTTTTGAAGTGGTAACATATAGTTTCTCCCTCTTTCTCATTTGTATATCTGCCCTGCCAGGGGGTTTTGTTATATCTCATGTATTCATGGTGGTGATTTTTTGGATTCCAGATGTAGCACTCCCTTGAAAATTTCTTGTAGGGATATTTGTGTGGTAGTGAACTCCCACAATTTTTATTTGTCTGGGAAATACACTTTTTCTGAGGAACAGCCTTGCTGGGGGTAGTATTGTGAGGTGTTTTTTTTAGGGGGGGGTTTGCTCTCTTTTTTTCCTTTTTGTACTTTGAATATATCTCTCATTCTCTTCTGGCCTGCAAGATTTCTGGTGAGAAATCTTCTGTTAATCTGATTGAAACTCATTTATAATTGACTTGATGATTTTCTCTTGCTGTGTTTAGGATTCATTTTTTGTCTTTGACTTTTGACAGTTTGATTACAATATGTCTCAGTGAAGACCTTTTGGATTGAATGTGATGGGGATATTTCAGCCTCTTGGATGTGGATGTCCGTATCTCACCCAATACTTGGGAAGTTTTCTGCTACTATAACAGCAAATTGATTTTTAATGCT
>NW_007726893.1:541269-542178 GCF_000696425.1 Galeopterus variegatus
TATTTATTTTTTCTGAACTACTTTTCCTCTAGTCCAATTTTTAAAGACTTGTTGTAAGATATAAACTCTACAAGTCAAATTAGTGCATTCAAATTAATTCCACTTATCATTATAGAAGGAATAACTCAACCCAGAGTCTGATATTCCTTATCACTGATATTTTCTTAATAAGAAATCTATCAATTTTATTTTGAGGGAATAGTAGTAAATATCATCTTTTTCTCAGCAAAAATATAGGTTCTTTTTAAGTTATAATTGCACAGCAAAATGTATGCTGACTTGCAGCATCACATTCTGTTCTTCTAGATACAGTTAGAGTCTATCCATGGCCACAGTTCTCACACAATATAGGAAGAAGAGGGTCTCCTAGTAATATCGCAAACATTGACATATAAGTATCTAGGCACTGACTCACTCAGTGCTAGAAAAACATGACAAGGGAAAGGACTGTAATGTGTACATCCTGATTAGAAATAACATAATGATGCTATAAAAAAGACTGCCATAGTTAAAATTGGTATTTGTACAACTTAAGCTTACTGTGTTCATGTACCAACCTAAAGTGTCTAGAGAAGCATTAGAATCATCCTAATTCAAGAAAGGAATATTAGAAGATACTGACTCTTAAAACTGGTAGTATGAGATCTAAGCAGTGATATGATGGAAATGGCCTATTTAATTAACTTTATGTAGTTTGTTGATTTCTGGAAATTATCAGAAGAGCAAAGTTTATGACAAAGGCTATGAAAGGACCCTGAAAAAAAATTCAAATTGGCCAAACTGTGACTTTGTTAACATTGTGGAAAAAATAGTATTTATTTTGGAAAAAGCAGATAATTTCACGGAGAATTTCTTAATAATACATCAATAAATTAAACTGGCTGGTGCTGTGTTAACTATTTTCAAGAC
>NW_007726893.1:542850-544209 GCF_000696425.1 Galeopterus variegatus
GCATAATGTTTTTGACATTATATTTTTAATATTAATTTTATAAGGTCATCTGGATCATTATGTAATCTCCAATGATTCATAATTAATTCCACTCATGAAAAAAAATTATTAGGACAAGAACATAAAAATGAATCATTTGTATCTAAGAAATGATGTGGTTTTGGCCTTCTGTAACTAGTGTATCTGCCTAACCCATTTCAAGTATTTACAGGGGCAAAAATTAAATTACTAAATATCGCTTCCAGAATAATATATGTAGAGTCAGAAAATGGGAATAAAACAACTATGTTAAACTGACACTCAACTGCAGTAAAGAATATAGCCACCATGCTGGGGAGCCATTGGCTTTCGTTGTGCCCAGTGGTTAAAAAAACAAAATGGAGGAAAGTCTGTGAAATAAACAACTTCCTCTTAGTCTATAAGTTCCCGAATATAAAATAAGATCTTTTTACATGGCTACACAACTGGAAAATTACTAGGCAAAAAGTCCCTTTACCTGTTTCACCCCATGAGAAGAGTAAGGACTCATCTCAATAGCTGAGATGTGTTGGGATCACCACACAACAAACAAAATTGACTTGCCACCCCAAATTTTCTTGAGACATCAAGACTACTGTTGCAATACACATACCAAGAGGTTACGAAACAATTTATTACTCACATAATGAGTCTTTCTTGGGAGAGCAGGGCAGGCAGCAAGCAGATCCAACAATGGCTTGAAAGAGTATGAAAAGTTGACTGTCCTGGATTTTATTGTGATTAGGGGATAGGTTGGGGTGAAGGTTCCCACACATGGTTAGAGCTTGACTGGTTTGAACTTCTGTCTCCTAAAGGTGGTAGTACCTGTGCTTTTTTTTATCAACTTGCCCAAATATGAGGCAGAAGAGGGAGAGGAAATGGTGGGAGGTGAAAGCTGACATCAATCAAATGTAAAAAATGAACTCAGAATTTTTATTATAAGGTGGAAATAAATTCTACTGGAGAAGAATTTCATTAGAAAGAAACAACGGGTGAGAATAGGCCATGGCAAGAAAACTACCTGTGTAAGAGATTGGAAGTGAAATGCATAGCCTATGTAAGTAGTACAGTTTTGAAAAACAGAATAAAAATTTTGTTTTATAAAGATACACTGAGATTAATTTGGAATATTCAGAAAATAATATTGCAGAGAAGAGAAATTCAGACTTCAATTAATCAGGTATAAAATAAGGTTAAATAAGAATTAAAACAATATAAAATATTGTTTTTACTATCTATTTTTTGTTATTTTTTCTTTTCTCTCCTTCCATATTTTACCATTTCAATGCAATTTTCCCAGTACATTAGCTTATTTTAATTCTCTTTTCAATCTTTTTTTTT
>NW_007726893.1:544969-547411 GCF_000696425.1 Galeopterus variegatus
ACTTGAATAAAAGTAATATATTGGAAACATACAGTTTACTGTGTGCTATGTTTAAGTCCTGATTCAATTCTATAAAATGTTCCACAAATAGTTTTTCTTTTCACAATGTTAAATAATTTTCTTTACTTTCTCTTTAATCTCCTACCTTCATTTTATTCAAAGAGCTGTAGCTAAGGTCTAAAAGTACTCTGAGACAGAGATTAGTGAAATGGCACTACCATTCAAATTATCCCTGGAGAAATCTCAACTTAAAACTGTACATAGATTTTATATTCACAAGACTTGGTTCAAAAAAAATTATTTTTGAAGTATTATTACTTTTACAAAAAAATTATTATAAATATATTACTGGAAATTAAAAGCTTGTTTTTATTAAAATCCAAGAAGAAAATAAGGTAATGAATACTGCTTAAAATATAATTAGCTTTTTTATGGGCTTGGGGACTTACATTTCAAATCATAAAGTTGTATTAGGAAAAGAAATAAACGTACTAGTTAGACACATTTTTTTCTTGCTTAATAGATGAATGTAAAGACACACCTATGTTACTTAAATTGAAAATATTTTTGGAATGACTATAGTCCAACTGTCTCATTTAATACATCTGCAAACAGAAATGTTTTTAGAGAGCATGTCTTGCTAATGGTAACAAGTCTGGTAGGAGCAGGCCTTCTCCAGTGTGGAGTGTGAGTAACTGAAAAGATAAACAAATACATTTAAAATCTTTGCATTGAGAATTTGGAATGACCACATAATATTAATATTATGAAATAAGAATGTGATTAAGTTGGTAGAAATAGCAATTTACTTATTAGACTATTTTAATAGAAACATTGTGTGAAGAAAAATTTAGGAGTTGGCCTCATAAATTTCTATGGGACGTGGAAATCAGCTGACAAAGCATTTTTATGGGTCATTTTGACTGGGGAAGAATTGTTCTTACGTTAGACTTCTAACAAATCAAAGAATGAACCTTCTCTGATAAAAATAAAGAATTTAGGTGTTAGGTATATATAAACCTGAAGACAGAAGTTTGAAAGAGGTACAGGAAGCTCAACCTAGGCTAGAATCAAAGTAGAAGATATGACAACAGGAAATTCTCTGATAGGAAGAAAAGATGGTAGAATCATTTTTTAAAAAAATAAAATCCAAATATGTCTGAATTTAATTTTGCATTATATACCGGGCTATGATGAAGTACAGTTGTCACCATCTCTTTTTTAAAACCAGGGTCCTTGTATAAGTGATACCTAGAGGAACTAAAGCTGACAGGACCATTTTTCTTTCACATTTGGGTTGCAAATAAGAAAATGACTGTAGGAAGCAAGACATGAGAGAGTTCTAGAAAGTAGGAGAAGTTACAAAACTATCACAGATAGATTTGATCTCAGGTTGATTAACTTTGTGGTTTACATAAAATCATTAGTTTTGGATAGGAGATATTTTTATTTAAATACTTTTATTGCATTAATAGTGCTGATGCTTATAAAAGAAAAATATAAGATATCATGAAGACATAGCAAAAAGTAAAATAAACTATATAAAATTTTACCACTTAATGAGCATGAATCACTACATGATTTAGTTATATAAATTTGTGAAAATAACATTAAGTGAGATAATACTATACAGATGTTCCTCAACTTACTATGAGGTTGCATCCCAATAAATTCATCATAAGTAGAAAATGTTGTAAATTGAAAATGCATTTAATACACCTAAACTACTGAACATCATAGCTTAGCCTAGCTGCCTTAAACATGATCAGAACACTTACATTAGTTTACAGTTGGGCAAAATCATCTAATACACACCCTATTTTAAAATAAAGTGTGGAATGTGTCATGTAATTCACTGAATATTGTACTGAAAATGAAAAACAGAATGGCTGTATGGAGACTCAAAGTATGGTTTCTACTGAATTAGTACTGCTTTCATATCATCATAAATTCAAAAAGTAGCAAATCACACCATCATAAGTCAGGGACTCTCCATATAGTCTGTTTAATACATTATAAGCTTCTTTACATTTTAGCAATCTTTTAAAAAAATTGTATTTACATTAATAGTATCATAATTTACATATTCTTGCTCTTTCATTTAATACTAAATAATAAAGTTTTCATATCAGTATATTTAGCTCCTACTTATTCTTATATATGTACATATATATACATATAGAAATATGTATATATGCAATTCACAGACTTGATTTAAAATATCTGATGATAAATATCGATGTGTAATACAAATATGTAATCTGTGTCCCCCACTCCATTTCTATGTACCACATTACTCCCGAGTCAAATAAACTATTCATTTTGTGACTGTGGACAAATAGATTTACCTAAGTCTTAGTCTTCTTGTCTCTAAAGAGAGGTAAGGTACCAACTAAATAAAATTGCTTTGAGAATTAAGTGAAACAATCTATTTAAGCTTTG
>NW_007726893.1:547613-549298 GCF_000696425.1 Galeopterus variegatus
ACTGATAGTATTATTATTGAGAATTGAGGCACATATTTATAAATCTCTAATAAAGCTGTTTTGAAATAGATAATTTCATTTGAGACAAGTTAGTAAAATGGACTATAAAAGTAGAGAGAAGCCTAAACATAAAAATTTCAAAAGGTTAATTTCTAAGAAATATATCGAACAAAAACATTTACACAGCCAAGACCGTCCAAAACATATATACTACTGTATATTATCAGCTAATATAGAATGTAGCTAATTTGCAAAAATACCCTGAGTGCATACAGGTAACCAGCAAGTAGCTTCAGAAATGTAGGGGATTTTTAGCTGTATTTGTATAAAAGCTACAGCTCTCATACATCACCCCAGTGTTAGTAAATACTCAGCAGATATCCAATTTGTGTCAAGTAGTTACATTGAGATTACTCTGATATCCTGTTTTTCATAATTTAATATCAGGTTTACTCTCACTTTCTGCTCTTCATAAATCATTATAAGCACCTCAATTGCCCCTGACAGTGTACTTAGCACATATGATTAGTCACACCCTTCAACATGTCTCAGTAGAATTAGATTAAGTTTGATTTCCCACTGTATATGTGTATACATATAAACATATATATACATATGCCTATATATATACATATATAGGTATATGTATATGTATGCTTCCATTCAAGATATTAGAAAAGCATTTTTATTCTTATTTATTCAGAGAAGCAAATTGGGCTTACAAATAAATGATATATTTTTAAATTAATGCCTTATTATTTTCATTCTTATTTTTTAAAAGATTTTTATTTAAAAAAAATTAAATGAATACTCCTAATATTATGGATATGGCTTTGATTTCTACTTCGGCTACATCCCATACTTTATGATATGGAATATTCTCAACACTGTTATTTTCTAGGCATTATTTTACTGCAGCTTTACTTGTTCTCTGATTCAAGAATTAAATTAGTAGATTTTTTCAAATTATGTTAATTGACTAACATTTATTTCGTTATAGTTATATGAATATGTCTAATATATACATTATTGTCAGTGATATGTTTTCCTTGATTCTTGCATTTTGCGTTTATTTATATTTATTTCAAGACCTAATATGTAAATATTTTTGTATATGTTGTCTGTACACTTAAAAACAAGTAGACATTTCATCTACAATGTCAAAGTGGAGGATGTTTTACCAGCTTAGTTAAAATATTTACAGTTGACTAAATAGACTTGCAAAGANTAAGGTACCAACTAAATAAAATTGCTTTGAGAATTAAGTGAAACAATCTATTTAAGCTTTGTATAGTGTCTGGCAGACAGTTGTTGTTCAGTGCATTTAGCTATTGCTAAATGCCTTCATCAGTCTTGACATCTATTGCTACAAAACCTATATTTTAGCATCTGTAAAGATGATCATTTCATCTGTAAAGATGATGCTTTTCTTCTTTGACATATTGATATGAATCATATTAACTCTTTTCCTATTGGGTACTGACCAACTTAGCTAGTTAGCTAATAATAATTTCTAAATAAGCTAATTCTCTATTTATGAATTGGCTTGTTTTTTTGTTTTTTGTTTCTCTTTTTGGTCTTGATTTCTTTTTCCCTAATGAGACAGAAAGAGAATAAGGATATCACTGATAGTATTATTATTGAGAATTGAGGCACATATTTATAAATCTCTAATAAAGCTGTTT
>NW_007726893.1:550140-552707 GCF_000696425.1 Galeopterus variegatus
TGGAGGATGTTTTACCAGCTTAGTTAAAATATTTACAGTTGACTAAATAGACTTGCAAAGAAGCCAAAAACATGAATAAACCCAGCAGGGGAATATGGATTTTTCTCTTGTTGAGAAAGTGGTTTGGGCAAAATACTGTGCCAGACTTGGTTTGGTTGGCTGCCATTTCTGACACTGAAATGGCTTTTCCTTTTTCATACATCTTCACCAGTGGTGACCACAGTGTAAGAACAAATATACACTAAATGCCTTGTGGCAATAGGTAGCCCATTCTTTGATTTGATGAATTTGGCCTAATTGAGTTTGGCAGAAATCTGCTGCCTCTTGAAGTTTTTTGTCTCAAGCAGAAGTGGCAAACTGATCATCTAAGAGACGGGTACAATCATAAAATTAATCTAAACTGGGACACATTCAACTTTGAAAGGGGTTCTATTAATACTTATTCTAGGACAACTGTCTAGGGAAGATCCTAAATTGTGGTCTACCTAACTGTGATCTACAGATGTGGTGATGGGAAATATATTTAAATAAGCTGGCAACAGTTAAAAAGCAGAAGAGTTCACATAAAAATTCATATTGCTCGTTCTTCTTCAAAATTATCATGAGATACTAACACTGGATATCACAAGTTTCACTCTGAAGGAAGCAAACCCAAATTGTTGAGTTTAGTGGGCAGAACGTTAACTGGAGTGCCCTTAGGATCAACACCTATGAAGGTGGGATGGAGGCAAGTTGATCAGAAGGAAGCAGCCCCAGTGACAGCCTGAGAAGCACTCTAGAGTTCAAATGGCCCAAAATAATGTCCACATTTATACTCAACCTCAAACTGGCTGTGTGATGCCTATGATGAGATCACATAGAGCGAGGCAGAGGAAGCAATCTTTGGGATTGGAATGAGCTGATTGCTTAAGGGTATCTACAGAGCTGGGTACTAATTTCTTGAAGTTGTAGAGTGGCGCTGAATCAACATGTTCACTGCGATGAATTATTACACTTAATAGCAACAATCAACTGGAGAGGAGGAGCTTTCTCCATGACACAGGGCAGCATTTCTGGTTTTTCCTAATTGCCCAGGTCACAACTCCCTATTACCCAGTTTGCCTCTATATACATTTGTACCAGTGCCTTCTGATCAAGAGTTTGATCTAGAGCTTTATCTGCTGCCAGCACTGCCACATAGGCATTCTGTTCCTTAGCCTCTTGTGGACTCGTAAGGAGCTTTGCCAACATGGATGCCTTTAAATTCCTGAGAACAGTGACAAAAGCAGTGGCTTGCAACCTCCCATCAGACTCAGTATTCCATTTTTAAGCAAATATTTTATGATTTCCCTTAACCATCCTCAAATGACATTCAGAACTGTAACTATATACATTTACAAAAACCAATACAATGCCCTAAGTATAATATGAAGGTGAACTAAAAGTAAGATAATTTATACTAAAATAATATACTTTACACATAAAAGCTCGGAGATGACTATTCCATTGGAAATACTGAAGATGTTTGTACCTGAATGTAGAAAATCATAGTGAATGCAATGGCTACAAATGTAGAATGAAACCACAATGTGGAATAGCCCATTCAAATATCACAAGAAACAATTTTCCAAAATGAGGAATGAAACACTCCATCCCTTGAAAAAAGTATTATCTTTTCTTGATCTACACAGTAATAGCATTTCTGTAAAATTCATTGACTGTTAAAGCTGTTCAAAAATACTATGTATTTATGTGAAAAATGGACTTCAGTTTCTAGCCTCAGTTATTAATAAACTTGTTTAGACCTACATGAATAATCAATAAAACATTCAAATTAGAAGGGATGCAGGATAAGGGATAGACCTTTGTTATGCATGACTATTGATAGCATTGATGGATTTCTAGCACCTCTGGCACAAATCCAATAATTGTCAATCACTCTTTCAATCAATTATGCCCCCACACTGGAACATCCATGTTAAACACCACTGGATCAAAATATCGTTAATCAGATTTACCCATCCACTTGTCAGTTCTTGCTCCGTTTTACATAATCCCCAGTGGTCCATCATCTTCATTGCTTTCTCATTATGCCTTACTCTTACAGGAAGATGATTTATCAATCTGTCTAGAGTCTCATCTAACATGTATCTATAAAATATTCTTCATAGTTTCTGCCATTTAAAAAACAGCTTCCTGAGATGATACAGTTTACCCCCTTTTTACATTTCCTCATTTCTAAGGCTATTTCTTATAAACTGGAAAGGAAATATTTAAACGTGAACTCATGCCACACATTTCCGGGAAACTCTAAATATTTAATTCTGCAAATTGAAACATTCATTTAAAAAAGATCTTGTTACCCTAATCTGATTTGGAGTATATACTTCAGGAGAAAACATTCTCTGGGCATATATGAAAGATAATTTTGACTGTCATTTTTCCAATATGATTATAGAAACCTTATTAAAAATGATTGGGGACTTCGGTATTACATTTAGAGTGCAGTTTTAATGTCTACAAGATGTACAAAGTATTTAATAAACTGAGCAGGCTGAGGGTGGCAGTGCGGTAATAAAGCACTGGCA
>NW_007726893.1:553385-556242 GCF_000696425.1 Galeopterus variegatus
ATTTTGACTGTCATTTTTCCAATATGATTATAGAAACCTTATTAAAAATGATTGGGGACTTCGGTATTACATTTAGAGTGCAGTTTTAATGTCTACAAGATGTACAAAGTATTTAATAAACTGAGCAGGCTGAGGGTGGCAGTGCGGTAATAAAGCACTGGCAAAGGATTTGCATTTCAGTTCCACTTTTGCCAGTAGCTAGTTATGTGAACTTCGGTGAAATTATTAAATTCTTTGGCTCGGTTTTCCATCTGTGAAATTGTTGAGTTGGAAAACATGATCTCTTAGGGCCCTTTAGTTCAAAACTTCACTGACTCTGTTTTCATCGTTACCTATTCTATATTTTTCAGATGTTAAATTGGCAAGAAATTAGGGCCAGAGAATTTTTTTGGAAAACTTTCAGCTTTATTTTGCAAATGCAGATGTTTGGTTACATATAGATTTTCCCTGAAACCTCATGATGTATGACCTCAGCTGCCTTCAAACAGATTATCCATCTGCTATCTTATGTTGACACTGAAAAGATAATTTTAAAATATCTTTGGGAGAATAGTTCCATGGAATTTAACATATCTTGAGACACAGTGAGGCATGACTCACTTCAGCATAGATGGAAGGGAACTGGAACCTAATCTACTTAGTGGTATGGGGCAAACACCAAGGTGACTGACCCATCTACAGCTGTTTTCTCAGGGGAAATCTATATTGGCAGGCTTTACGTAATATCCAGAGTACACAGCAGATAATAGGTGATAACTGTAGACATGTCATTGGTTTCCAAAAACAATATAAAATAATAGATCATATAAATAGATGTTGACTTAATTTCATATCAACATATATTCTTTATTCATTGACTAAATTCTTATGGCGTGTCTACCTGTCATGTGTCCCTGAAAAAAAAACAAACAGATTTTATATATGGATATTCAGTATTATATATCATTCAGTGAGGAATAGGGTTTTAGAAACAATATTCAGACCTGAATAAGCAAAAAGGAAAAAAAGGTGTGTGGGGGGTAATCTTTATGAAGCTGTAATATTACTCAGACCATTGAGAAGTAGACTTAAGAAGTGAGGGACAATAGTGACCCAAGTAGAGAAACCAGAATTTAGTGCAGAATTTTAAATCAGGAACAATGTGAAAGTTCAGTTTTCTTTAATGCATCAATTAAAGGCTGCAGTATAAGCCAGAGCTCATAAACTTTACTCCAAAATGTTTCTTTTTTTTTAATTGTTTTTTTAAAAAGTCTTCTGAATATTCTCAGCAAGTTTAGGCTTGTACACACAAGGCTTCTTTAAGATCTCCATAGGCACTCAGGTTTTAANGCAAGTTTAGGCTTGTACACACAAGGCTTCTTTAAGATCTCCATAGGCACTCAGGTTTTAAAAGATAGCTCTCTACAGGATACACAAATTAAATACATACATACCCACATTAGATTTAAATTTTATTTAAAATTGAAATAATCTTTTAGTTTTGTATGTGTATTTTATGATTTATGATGAATGATGATTGATTTTTCTTCAATCGTCTTTCATATATATTGCTTTTTTCTAGTTATAATTAGAAGAAAACTTTGTTTTTGTGTCTCACCATGACTTCAACATATGTCCATTGCAAGAAATCTTCCCCTACTCCTGGAGGATTTTTTGATTATTCTCAGGTAATAAAATTCACATAATCATTTAATTTCACTAAAACAGTCTGAATTTAGAAATTACAAAGCTTAGTTCAATGTAATACTTAAAACTATGAATTTCATTTAAATTTTTACATGCCCCCTGCTTCCCTTTGGGTTTTCTGCAGGTGGAAAGAGGGAAATAAAATAACAGTTTTACCTATCTAATGCCATCTTCTTTATGGTCCCTCTAGAGTTTAAGGAGACCAGGAAGAGAAGAGAGTTGAATGATGAGAGATAGGGAAGAGCAGAAAAATTCTCGCTTAATTGGTGTTGATGTGGGTTCAGACTTACATTATATGGTAATTCTGTTTAACATTTTAAGCAATTAACAGGCTGTTTTCAAAGGTGGATGAAACATTTATAATCTCACCAGCAATATACATGGATTCTAATTTTTCTGCATCCTCTTCAACTATTGTCCTTATCTGGCTTTTTGATTATAGCCATCCTAACAGGAGTAAGATGGTATTTCATTATGGTTGTGATTTTCATTTCCCTGATGGCTAATGACCGTGAGTATATTTTCATGTGTTTGTTAGCCATTTGTCTTTCTTTGTAGACATCTTTTAAAAACTAAATGAGGTGTTTATAGGTGAAAAAGTCATCCACAGATGTTAATAAATTTAACACATTTAAAATAATAACTATTATTCCGTATCTGCTCTACAAATGTCATATTGTTGAATAGCTACTTCACGTGTATTTTCTCATTTAATGTTTCAAAAGTTGTCTACAAAATGGCTATGAGAGCTACAATAATTCTTATCTTAAAGATGTTGAAATTAAGATAGAGAAGTTAAACAGCTTGCCTGAGCTGGAGCAGCCAGGTTTTTCTTATCATTGAGCTTTTGCTTTTTCCATTGCATGAAGCTTTTGGGAAGTCGTTCAGGACCTGAGAAAAACTTCAGGAGAATGGTTGAGAGAAGACAAATTCAGGGAGAACGATAGTAATAATACAAGGTAATAAAGTGGGGAAGACATGTAGTTGAGTATTTTGAGAAGCTTGGTTGTGAAGTAAATATTTAATTAAGATGAAAGAGATGAGAGCATGTGTATAGGGTTAAATGACTTAAGTAGATAAGGAGAAATAATGAAGCCATGCTGCACTATCCTACTAGCTTCAGAATCTCAGTCCTGGGATGACAAAGGATCAAAGATGAGAAATGGAGGCA
>NW_007726893.1:557194-560488 GCF_000696425.1 Galeopterus variegatus
CTACTAGCTTCAGAATCTCAGTCCTGGGATGACAAAGGATCAAAGATGAGAAATGGAGGCATTAACATTGCCTAGTGGCAATGGAAGGAGAGTTTAAGGTTAATTCTTCCTCCAAATCTTGGGAAAAGGGAGTAAGAAAGGATTTAAATAAGCTATGTTTTGAAGGAAAAAGAAGTAGATTGTTTCCAGAGCTATGTTTTCGGAGATTTTGTATGTTTGTTTTGCTTCCACATCTAAAATTTGTCCTTTTTTTTCTTCCCTGAAGTAATGTGTTCCCAAAATTACAATTAACTTAAGTCTGATAAAGTTGCTTCTAGCTAATCAGCCTTTTATCTATATATTTTTTTCTCACTGACAGATTAATTGCCTGAATTGCTTTTTTTATTTTTAAATAGTCCTGAAAGGAAATTTAGCAATTAAAATGATTTAGACTGTATTGCTTATGTAGCGGTTCAAATGACATTTGAAAGGTAGTGAGGGAAATTAATAAATGATTGTACAAAAATAACATGTAGCAGAAGTATGTTTGTTGCTATAATAAAAATCGTATAACCCAGTCATCCAGGTCAATTTTTACAAAGAATCAACCTGTAGTGCCGCTTTTCAAATAGCTTTAAAAATTGATTGCTTCTAATCAGTCATATTTCAACTTCAGACAGATTTTAAATTTAATTAATTGATTTTTGAAGTAATATGTTATGCACTACATTTTTATGAAGTTGATAAGCCCTTTCTTGTAGCAATGTAGTGAGTATTTATAAAAGTTTAATTAATTAGAAACTTCAAATTAGTATATTAAGAACAGATTTTTATGGTTTTAGTTATTAAAGCATCTGTGCCATTACTGATTTTTATTTTACCACTTCATTTTAAGTATTGCTCTATATATTCACTATAAAAAATAAACAATACAGGAAATAAAATCTTTAAAACATTTAATTACCTGAAATTATATCTATAGGTAGTAATAATGTTAAAAATTGGAAGCATATATTTTAGACTTGCCCCTAGAAAACTACAGATATAAAAATTATACACAAATATTTATACATCACTTCCAAAAAATGGAATTAATACAATCTATACAACTGTGTTTTTTTATTTAATATATGTTTTGCCTATATATCTATTTTCATAAATACATATTTGACTATATAGAGTGTTATTGTATGGTGACACCAAAATTTATTCTATTATTTCTAAATTTGAGATATAAAAATGGTATTTGCTTATGTGTGTGTGTATATATATNTCTATTATTTCTAAATTTGAGATATAAAAATGGTATTTGCTTATGTGTGTGTGTATATATATGTGTGTGTGTGTGTGTGTGTATTCACATAATATATGTATGAGTATGCATATTATATATACGTATTATATGGTTTTACATATAAAATTATATGTATATAATATATAAGAATATAATATATATTATATATAATTATAATAAAATATATATGTAATTATATATATATATATATATAATTATTCTGATTATTACTTTGGAACTTAAATCTAACAATGAAATTTAAGTATGAAAAAAATTGAGCAAAACTTTTTGTATGTGACTAATTCCTTTCCAGAAAGAAAGGACATACCAATTTAAACCCTCGTAAGTTTATTTTGCTAAAGTAAGAGTAGGAAAACTACAGTTCATGGGCCATTTCTGGCCTATTACCACTTATGTAAATAAAGATTTTTTGGAACACAACACCACCCATTTGTTAATTACTGTCTCTTGCCACTTTCACAGTAGGTGTAACAAAGTGTATTATGTATATTACGTTTAAGATAGGCTAAATGATTAACTATTTCTTTTACAGATAAAGTTTGCCAGCCTCTGTGCTATACCTTTTCCCCTACTGTCTTGTAAATATCTGATTCCATAAATATCGATAGAACAACAAATAAAGTCAAATAGAATTAATCATGTTAGTTTCAATTTACTTAACAACTGAGATTGAATGTTTCATATGCACATTGGCTATATCTGTATTCCCTTCAGATTGTCATATTTTCTAGTATGAAATTCATTTTTTCTTGTTCATTTGTGAAAGCTCTCAATATGCTGAAGATGTGAAATTTTTAACCAACTTTATTGAGGTACAATTAATATATTATAAAATTTACGTTTTTTAAGTGTACAATTCAAAAATTTTAGTAAATTTCTAGACTTGTGCAGCCATCACCACGATCCAGTTTTAGAGTATTGCCATAATTTCAAAAAGATCCCTAATGCCCATTTGCAGCCAGTCTCTACTCTCAACCCCAGTCCTGTACAACCACTATTTTCAATCTATTTTTTGTCATTAAATATTGGCCTTTTCAGGACCATTTCTACAAATGAAATCACGCAATATATAGTATAATGTTTGTTTTTGTCCATGTACAAGTGCATGGATCTTGGAATTGTTTCTATTTATTTGGCTATTTTGAATAAACAGTGCTGTAGATATTTACATGCAAATCTTTGTGCAAAGAAATGCTTACAGATCTCTTGGGTAGATATGTAGATTATAATCATTGGGTCATATTGTACATTTATGTGTAACATTAAAAAGTTGCATTTCACATTTATCATATGTAAAGTGGTGGTGTCATTTTACATTCCCACCAGAAGAGTATGAAGATTTATTTATCTCCATAACCCTTGATATTGTCAGTCTTTTTGCCTGCAGATATTTTAGGAGGTCTGAAGTAGTATCTCATTGTGGTTGAAAGTTGAACTTCCATAGTAACTAATAATGTTGAGTATCTTTACTGGCCATTTCTACATTATCTTTGGAAAAATTTCTATTCAAATTTTTGTTCACTTAAAATTATTTTTAAGTAATTTTTATATATTCTAGATACAAGAATGATATATATTTTCTCTTCTTTTGTGTGTTGTCTTTTCACCTTTCTAGAGAGTCTATTTGAAGAACAAAATTTCTAATTTTTTCTTGTACAGCTTGTGCTTTTGGTGTCATACAAATCCATGGCCATGAAAATTTACACCTGTGTCAAAGAATTTTATAATTGTAGCTCTTGTAGTTAGGTCTTTAATTCATTCTGAGTTAATTTTTGCATATAATGTGATGTGTAATCAATCAGAGCGAAAAAAATCTGAGGATATAAAGAGAAAAGTTGGACTCCACTGAATATGCTCTGTCTTTGCTTCTTGATTTTTACAACTCAGAGTTTACTGGTTATTTCAAAAAATAAAGTCTTCTCTATGAAAGAAATACACACATTCATGAGAAAATATCATAATACCACATGTATATGGATAAAAATGAGAGGATTGTTTTA
>NW_007726893.1:561571-561853 GCF_000696425.1 Galeopterus variegatus
TGAAAATCAATATGCTTGTAGGAAAACAAATCTAATTTAATAAAAACCAGGACTAGCAGAAAAATAATATCCAGATCCAAATAGTTATTATCTCCACAATACCTTACTCTGTCCCAATTAAATGGGAAATATCTCATTTTGATTTCCTTTCCATCATTTTAAAGACTGGTATTTACAAACTATCATCCAAAAAACAAATAAGGTCAGCTTTGAGATTGAAAGGTCTTGAAACTGTATCATATGAGGAAACGTTGAGAAAGGATGAAATGTTTCAATTATATA
>NW_007726894.1:0-572 GCF_000696425.1 Galeopterus variegatus
CACAATATCTAAGACTTCTACTTGTGAACTTCTGGAAGAACTCTGCAGAAACAGGAGAAAGGACGTAGACTCCTTGTTGATTTTATATCCTTCAAAAATGTTAACATCTTTTTTAAAATTTTATTATTAAAAATATTTTTTAATGTAGGTGTGTGATATCTTATACTCTCAAAAAGCCTCAGTATAACCTGAAGCTTTCTGATCACAAGATGGCATGGATAATGACTTATTTATCAAAACAACTGAAATTTGGAGTTCACAACAGCATGAGCCACAGAATCTTGAGGTTCTTCTTGAAAGTGGGTCTGTCTATTCAAATTTGTAGATTCAATGTTGATAGCAACTGTTGGCTAGTAAAAGAATCAGGAATTTTGGGGGGTAAACAATGTTAAGGGCAGTTTGTAGGGAGACTCAGAAGAATATATCTAAATGTTCTGAATAATTGATACCTTCCTCCAGGTTATTATATACAGCTAATTCAAAGCATTGTTCCTTACTCTGTTTCCAGTGTGGATCATTACTCCTTGTCTGTGTTGGGACATCTTAATTGACATGCTTTTTTTTTTTTTTTT
>NW_007726894.1:1769-3035 GCF_000696425.1 Galeopterus variegatus
CCCACCTTGATCAGGACACCTGGCTATGTTTCAGCAGTTTTGCTAAGGTCATATCTGTCCTCGCAGGATGAAGGCTTTCTTTCCTCCATACAACATTAAAGACTCTGCTCAGGCTACCTTACAGTCAGCTCTTGTAGCTCTCTCTGTGATTCATCCTAGTGGAAGATGAGATAGGTTCCACTGTGAGGGTGACTGTCACCTGAGAGCAAGCAAGCTTGTGCAGAGAAAGAGCATACAGAATACTGGACCCCCAGCATTTCCTTATGCCAGAGGCAAAGGGAGGAGCCAGAGAAGCCACCACAGGAGGAACCAGCAAGAGCTGAAGGAGTCTAGGAAGATCTCAATACAGTGGTCAAGGGAAAGGTTGGTCAGCAATATTGAGTGCTTGAGAGGTTAAGGAAAGTGAAAACAGGAATTGGATTTGGTGATTGAGTGCACTGCTGGACTTTGGGAGTATGGTCCATTAAGGTGGGGAAAAGCCAATGGTTATCTCGAGGGGCTGGGCAGTGAATGGGTAGGGCATCAGGTATTGAACCCTCACTTCAAAAGTTTGGCAGGGACAGGAAGAATTGAAATAGGATGGTAGCTTGAGGGCCAGTGGGGTCAGTGAGGGCTTTTTCCTCTGTTGGAGTCTCTGTTCTGACCAAACCTGAAGGCAGTGGAAGAACCTGATGGAAGGGGAGAAATTGAAGAAGCTGGGATAATATTAATAGTTATCACGTATTGAATCCTTACTATGTGCCAGGTACTGGGGGAAGTATATTTCCTGTTCTGTCTTATTTAATCTACACAGCAACCCTGGGAAGTAGGTAGTCAAAGCACCTTTTAAAGATGAGGAAACAGAGGTTTAAAATATAAGCAACTTGCCCAAGCTCAGACTACTACAAAGTTTATAGTTTTAAACCCAGGTCTGCCAAGCTACATCATAGATATAATTGAGTGAGCAAATTATAGGGGAGATAGAGCCTAAGAAGAGAGGTGCCTTTCTTCTTCTGAGACTAGAAGAAAGCATTCCCGAAATTAAGATGGAGAGAGGAAGATGGATCAACTCTTTGACCCTTATTTAAGTGCCTTTGTTGTGCCCAGAGTCAGGCACCATACTGCTCCTCACCCAGGATACTGTTCCCTGCTGCCCCTCACTGCTGCATATTCAAAGAGCCTGCAAGCTGTTTGAAGGATGTCTGCACATTTTTCTGATGGCCCAAGTTCTCTTGCGGAGGCAGGGGCTTCAGACATCTACAAGAGACTTTTAAAAAGCCAGCTCTG
>NW_007726894.1:4540-5567 GCF_000696425.1 Galeopterus variegatus
AATGGGTGGCTCGTGCCATTTCATGAAAACCTGTCTGAAATGATCAAGGAGGTAAAGGATGAGACAAAATGACTGCAGAGATGAAGGCAGAGGAACCTATTAGTAAATTTACTCATATTACCTGGTTTTACAAGAGTCTTAATTGCTCTAGTACCACTTTTATTTTTCCTATCTAATTATATAGATCTTTTGCCTCTTTATTGTTGGACTAGGCAGTGCAGCAGTTACTATAATATTTATCTCTATTGGACTTTCAAGTATTCCCCTATTTCTTCCTTAAATTAATTTACAAGGAGACTTTTAGTTCTTAGTACCTTACCAGTCTGTATTAGTTACAGTTTCACATTATCCTTTTGTTTTTCTCAGAAACTTTGACTACCTTAGCAGGCTCTTGCTTTCTTTCCTATCCTCTGTAAATAATTATTTTTATTTTATTTTTTTAATTAAAAAATTTTTTTTGGTGGCTGGCCTACACAAGGATCCAAACCCTTGACCTTGGTGTTACAACACTGCACTCCAATCAACTGAGCTAACCAGCCAGCCACCTATGACTATTTGAAAATAAAACCCACTTCTTTTGAGCCTTCCATAAATGCTCTTTTAGTACATTTTTCTACCCAAGGTAGGGTTATCCCTCCCCACAGTTTCTGCTCATAGAATGGCTTTCCTAAAGTCCTGTATGGCAAATGACATCAAGGGTGATGGGAAGGAGAGTCTAGTTAGGTCCTCCCTATGAGCAGAAAATGAGCATATCATTGGGCCTTGGGGCAAAGGCCTTCGTACACTCCGTGTATGATAGAAGGGTAAGGTGGTGGGCCCAGGGTAACTGGTAGGAAAGTTAGACCCTTTCTAGTGAAGTAGATGAGAAAGCATGAAGGAGGCTTACATGGAGGGAAGAGGCTTCTTGCCAGGAATTGGAGAATCTAGTTCAGGGTAACTTTGTCAATAGAATCCTGGGGAATGGTATATGCAGTTTGGAAAAATGGGGGAAAAGTTGTTTCACTCTAATACTGGATGAAGGAAGGGA
>NW_007726894.1:7668-9105 GCF_000696425.1 Galeopterus variegatus
TACCTGAGGTGGATTTTATATTGGAACACTCACTTTAGTTTGATGTTATATAGAGGGTGCTACAGCTCATTCACAGCTTTGTTACCCTGGTGCCCTCTGTCCTCCCAGGAGGAGAAAAACTCCTTGTTCAGCTGCTGCGAGGCACTGGAACCAGTCCCTGATTGGGGGCTTCACCTTGCTTCCTGTCATCAGTTATGGAGTATGAGGCAGTGTGCAGCTTTGGGGCTTGGCTGTGGGGAATGTAGGCATGGATCCTGCTATTGAGTAACTTATAATTATGGTGCAATACAAAACAGTTTATAATTATTATATGGTGGTTAGGAGTGTGGGTTCTGGCGCCAGGTTGAAACCTGGCTCCAGTATTTTCTGCTGTGTGACCTTGGGCTAGTCTGTTAGCCTATCTGTGCCTCAGTTTGTCTATTTGTAAATAAAAAAATCTCTAAAGCAGGATTTTTCAATCCTGGCACTACTGACAGTTTTAGTCAGACAATTCTTGCNAGGGACAATTTTGGCACCTCTCCTCCCATTTCCCCCCAACATTGGCTGGAGACGTTTTTGGTTGTCACACTGGAGGGAGGGTGCTACTGGCATCTAGTGGGTAGAGACCAGGGATGCTGTAAATTTCATACCATGCACAAAACAGCCTTCCACAAGCAAGAATTGTCTGACTAAAACTGTCAGTAGTGCCAGGATTGAAAAATCCTGCTTTAGAGAGAGTCTTGAGGGATTTTTATCAGGAATGGATTAGAATTAGGAAGTAAAACTAGAGGAGACTGTAAAAGGTTCAGGTCTTGTATTAACTGTCCTAAGCTAACATGAAGAGAAATTATAACCAACACTGGATTTATGTAGTTCCCTCTCTGGTATGATTTATATCCTCTGAGGATCCCAAAGTAAAGAAGCTTTGATATTCCCAGCCACTGGAGTGCCACCCAGCAGAGGACACAGGTGAGGGATGCTCACTTGTGAGAAGGGCAGGACATTTTGGGGTCTTGGACTTTTAGGAGTAAACCCTCATCCTCTGGGTGGCAGCAGCTTGAGAAACTTACCTGTGGTAGGTGGGAGACTCTTTGCGGGCCACTCGCAGTCTCCCTTGACCCTCCATGCCTGTGATGAGATGTATTAAGGGAGAAAAAGGATCCCTCAGAAGCCTCTTTAGCATACTCTGGAAGTGTAGTGTTCACAACCTCTCTTGTGCATAGAGTTTCCAAAATGGAACTTTTGAATTGTTTTATGACCCCTTCTAATTTGTCATGCAGCACGACTAATTTGAATACCTTAGGACAAGTATTTCTCATTGTAGACTCCTAGACCCCTGGGCTGTGCACTTTGAGGTGCAAAGTATGCAAAGACAGTCATAGTGTGTTCTGTTTCTATACCTGAGGTGGATTTTATATTGGAACACTCACTTTAGTTTGATGTTATATAGAGGGTGCT
>NW_007726894.1:10204-14087 GCF_000696425.1 Galeopterus variegatus
TCCCTTCCTTCATCCAGTATTAGAGTGAAACAACTTTTCCCCCATTTTTCCAAACTGCATACACCATTCCCCAGGATTCTATTGACAAAGTTACCCTGAACTAGATTTGTAAATGAGAATAATCCCATCAGGTTGTTGTAAGTATTAAATAATCATAAAACACTTGGAATGATGCCTGGTCTACACTAAGTACTCAGTAATGTTATTATTACACAAGATGGTGTGGTACAGAATATAAGTGCTGGAGGAATTCAGACGTGGAGGAGGTAAGTTGAGGGAGGTCAGAAGAGGCTTCCTCGGTGGGTCTTGGAATGGGCTGAAGGTTCGAGTCAGGCTAAGAAAACAATTAGAGATAGTGTTCCAGGCAAGAAGAGCAATATGCATAAGAATGCAAACATAAGAAGGGACTTGATGTGTCCCTAGGAGCTGTAATGAAACTGACTAGCGTAATGGGAAATTAGACTGGATAGAAGATTTTGGGGATGGGAGGTGGGGGATATTGATAAATGGGCACTAAAGATTAGTGTTTGTAGAGGGGCACTAGGGGACCATTTGGGCCATCGGATTTCTGAGCTGTGGAATGACAAAAGGAACTGGAAGTGCAGGCAGATGTGTTGAGTGTGGATTTACAGGGTGGGCTGATGTGAGGAGCAGTGACAGGAGTCAGAGGGCCAGCCAGGAAGCAGTTCTGATAGTTCACCTCATTTGAGTCTGGTACTAAGTGATAAGGATGCTAGTGTTTTGAAACAAAACTGTAACATGCAGGATTTGATGACTGATGGAGACACAAGGGAGACAAGTGCAAGGTTACTGGAGTCTTCAGTCCTGCAGGAATGCCTGGCAAAAAACTGGTCGGAGGGAGGAGAGGGGGTAGGAGAAGCAGATTAGGGGAAGGTTTAATGACAAGCAAGAGAGCAATTTCTCACCTACCCCTTACAACCAAGAGGAGCCTCGAGAGGAGCCACCTTCCCCAAACTGAGATGACTTCTTTTGGGGTATAGTTTGAATCCAGGAGCAACAGGCAAGGCTGGCATTTCCCCTATTTATTCACAGGGTGTCCAGTTCCACATGGTCTGCTTCATGCAGACCCCACACGTGGCACTTGCTTCTCAGTGGCTATAGCTCAACTTTACTCTCAGTTCCCTCTGATCCTCTTGAGCCACAGCCTTTTCAGAGTGTCTGGTGGGATTTGGGCTTCAATCCTGTTTTCCTTCTGTAAGGGGATCTCTGAACCTTGATAGAGATTGGGGATATTGTCTTGCCATCTCTGTATTCATGAACCACATACTTCCACATATTTCACATCTCTGTATAGCCCTCCTGGTTAGCTCATGGTTAGGCACTGACAGTGATTACTTTTGAGATTGCAGAGGAAGAAGACAGCAGCCTTTTTAGAGCCCCAGGCCTCACAGGATCATCTGAAAGGACTCAGATTTTCATGCTTGGAATCACTCTGTCAGGAACACTCTGTCACAGGGAAGCTGTAATTTTACAATAAGGAAGAGCCCTGGTTTCACCCCAGGCCAGGTCTTTAGCCCAAACTCCCAAGTAAAAGCATTATCACAGTAGGGTGGATTGGAATAAGGATCTTATCCATGTTTGTTTTGTCTCAATTATTCTTTTCAGATCAGTGATTTTTTTTTTCTTTTTTGCTCACTGCTGTGTATCACAGACTGTGCTAATACTTTCCGTATACTGTGTCATTTAATCCTCACAACCACCCCTCTGAGGAGGGTACAACTGTTATCCCATTTTGCAGATGAGAAAGCTGAGGCACGATGGCATGGTTAAGCAGCTTGCCCAGAGTTGCACACCTGTAGGTGTGACTGGGATTTAAATCTTGGCAGGCCGGCTCTGGGGCCCCTGCTCTTACCACAATGTTTCACAGTCTCCTTTCAGTTAGCTGGGACCACCATTTTGAAAGCGGCATATTCTGTTCCTTCTTTTTAGTTCTAATGAAGAAATTGTTTTAGGAACATCACTTAAGGGGGAGCAGATACTTTTTTGAGTCTCGTGGACCAGGTTTGAACAAGGGCCATGCCCACTTATTAGCTGTGTAACGCTGGGCAAGTCACTTCACCTCTTTGCACCTTAGTTTCTAAATCTGTGTAATGAAAATTAGACTTATTATGAAAAAGTGAGACAGTTTATGTAAAGTTTTTAGAATTTAGTGTCTGTGGGTTTGGGGCTACTTACTTAACCTCATCTGTAAAATATAGATACTAATGTCTGTCTCCATAAAAGCTTTACTATACAGCACTTAGAATAAAGTCTGGAATGTAGTAAGTACTTGGTACTATTAGTACTAACAGGCTTTCAATAATACATTTTTTTCTCGTGGTGGTGGTAGTGGTTTCATTTAAATTTTATGTGCTTTTGACTCATAAGCAAAAGTACCTTGCATGGTAGTGGCTTCATAAAATTATGATAGATAAATGAATAAATGTATTCCACCATGTTTGCTTGACTTCCATGTTCAGCGGCTATCTGCCTGCAACAGCTCCCACTTTTCTCCAGCATATCTGCAGATACACTGGGGGGTGACTTGGCTTGCCTCCTATTCATCTGTGTGTAGTTTGCCATCCAGATTCATAACCTAGTAGGGCAGTGTTGGTTTTCGTCATTGTCATTTGGAGTGTTTAGCTATCGACTCCTTCGCTTGAATTTTTTTGTTCTTATTTCTCTCTCCTTTTGAAATATTCTCTCTCTCTTTATTGTAAATATAATACTGATTAACCATGATTTTTAACTTATGGGATTCAAACCCCTAAAAAGTGCTATGCCTTGTCTATTTTGGCCTTACTTTCTATACTATTTCTTTCTTTCTTTCTTTCTTTTTTTTTTTTTTTAAAGATAACTGGTAAGGGGATCTTAACCCTTGACTTGGTGTTGTCAGCACCACGCTCACCCTGTGAGCTAACCGGCCATCCCTATGTGGGATCCGAACCCATGGCCTTGGTGTTATCAGCACCACACTCTCCCGAGTGAGCCACGGGCTGGCCCTTATACTATTTCTTTCCTCTATAGTTCTGGCTTATTCTCCATGTTCCTGCTATATGGCTTCTGAGATTCGTGAATGGGATTCTTCTTTTCAGTTATCCTTCATTGATAGCTGCCTCTCCCCCTCCCTCCCTTGGATTCCAGAAGACTTATTTTACTAAATAAAAGGTTTTGGTCTTCTTCCTGTTACACCAATGGATAGTTTCTGGCACAGGAAGTTGGTTTCCACATCTAATGTGATCGTTTACCAATGATCCTAAACTCTCTCCAAGCCTGTTGGAATATTCATAATTTTGTTTTTAAGATTGGTCGTTGCTCTTATTACTTTATTGTGGGGGGACTTAGCAAGGGTGTAGGAAGTGCATCTCTCCTGGGCTGTGCTTGGATGGTCAACAACATAAATAGATAAAGCACAGAGGATGGAATAATAGGTGGCCCATGTGGTGTTGCTAGATCAGGCTGTGGAGCCCAGCAGAACAGGGTTCAAAGTCTAGCTCTGCTGCACATTCTCTGTGTAACCCGGGCAGGTTACTTAATTCTTCTAAATCCCAGATTCCTTTTGTGTGAAAAAGGAATATTGATGTTTACCACCCAGAGTTGCATGTGTTAGGGTTGAGTGTGATGTCCTGTGGTGGACTTTAATATGTCTCTGCCTTCCTTTGTCTTTTCTGCCTGTTCTGCTTAATTCTGATAAAGCCAGTTTCTCTGCTTTTGTACAATTCCTCTCGTGGAAATTAACTACAATTTTGCAAACTTGGGAATGTTGTATCTCCTAAAAAATATCATTTTGCCTCATTCCTATTATCATGGTTACAGATATAGCTGGGTCCCCTTCCTAGTTGGTAAGCCAGGGTCAGAAAAGACTATTCTTCCTTATTACATT
>NW_007726894.1:14644-15702 GCF_000696425.1 Galeopterus variegatus
TTTGCCTCATTCCTATTATCATGGTTACAGATATAGCTGGGTCCCCTTCCTAGTTGGTAAGCTAGGGTCAGAGGAAAGGTCAGAAAAGACCATTCTTCCTTATTACATCGATTGAGGGTAGGGTTATATGCTATCTCATATAAAGGCTGTTTTCAATCTTGGACCTTCATGCCTTCTTAGCTTTGAGGGTTCTCAGAAGCAAGTTTTATCTTTGTATAGATGCCCCCAACTCTTCCCCTTCTGCTTTTTTACTCCCTACAAATGGCATTACTTCATGGAACCCCACAGTCTTAAGCAGTATTTAAACCTTAAAAAACCTGAGTGACTCAAAATGATTAGAAAAGGGAAACTGCTATACTTTTTCTTCCAATTGGTCCATAGCAAGGGATGAAACCAGTTTGCCTAGTACTTGAAAGTCCAGGAAAGTTTCCTGTAATCTATGTGCAAATCTGGGAAAATTCATGCTCAGATGAACATACGGGTTGGCTCAATAAATAACTCCCCTTTCTGTAATGGACACTTGCAAGAGCTTAAGGGCAGGAAGATAGATGAGTAAGAAGTACAAAATAATAGAAGATTAATACATGTGTGACTGGTCTTTTCAGTATTTAAAGTTTAGTTAACATATATTGCACATACAAGAGAGGTTTACCGTGAAACAATTGGTAGCCTGTAGAGAAGGGATGGAGTGGATGTTAGAGACTGAGGCCTCTAGTGGCCATTTGAATGACCTTGTGGTGGTTTGACAAATTTTAGGTTACAGAGATTGGAGGATCCAGCACAGGATTAGGCCTTGACTTCAGTTCTAGCCTTGACTCCACCTTGGACAGAGTAATTTTCCTCTTTTGACCATAGTTTCTTCATATAAGGTGAAGGAGCTGGTCTGTATGTTTTCTCAGGTCCCTTCTAGCTCCAAATCATCTGATTCCTAGCATTCTTCTTGTAATAGACATGGGTTCATATACCGTAATATATATGTGTGTTTTGGTTTTTGACCTGGTCACACCTCCCTTTCAGATAATGTGTTCCCTTTTTAAAAACAGGGTTTTTTTGTTTTT
>NW_007726894.1:16655-17860 GCF_000696425.1 Galeopterus variegatus
AGCTCACGTACCATAAGATGTAGCTGTTTAGAGTATATAGTTCATTAGTTTATAGTATGTACAACCATCACCACAATTTAATTTTATTTTATATATAATAGATACATAACAATAAAATATATTATTACATTATATCATATATAATAATAAAATATATTATTACATTTTACAATATACAATTTGTACAATATAGATTTTATAATAGATCCACACACACTCATACATACACACGGTGGCTGGTCAGTACAGGAATTCAGCAATCTAATTTTAGAACATGTTAATCACTCCCTCCCCCAAAACTCTGTATGCATAAGAATTCACTCCCCATTTTACTCCAAGCTCTCCAACCCTAGGCAGCCACTAATCTACTTTGTCTATATGGATTTGCCTGTTTTAGACATTTCACATAAATGTAACTATATAATATGTGGCCTTTTGTGACTTACTTTACCTAATGTTTTTAAGGTTCATCTGTGTTATAGCATGTAGCATTACTTTTTTATCACCAAATAATATTCCATTGTATGGGTATACTATATTTTGTTCATTTGTTCATCAGTTAATGAAAATTTAGGTTGTTTTTGTGTTTTGGTTATTATGAATAATGCTACTTTGAACACCCATGTACAAACTTCTGTGTGTATGTATACTTTCATTTCTCTTGGCATGAATTGCTAAGTTGTATGGTAACTCTGTATTTAACTTTTTGAGGGCCTGCCAAATAGTTTCTCAAAGTGACTGCATCATTTTACAATCCCACTAGCAATGTATGAGGGTTCTACTTTCCCTACTACATCTTCACTAACACTTGTTACTGTTTGTTTTATTTTAGCCATTCTGGTGTATATAGGGTGATTTTTATTTGCATTTCCCTCATGGCTAAAGATATTGAGCATCTTTTCGTGTGTTTATTAGCTATTTAATATCTTCTTTGGGAAGATACCTTTTCCAATCCTTTGGCCATATTTGAATTGGGTTATTTGTCTTTATATTGTTGAGTTATAAGAGTAGTTCCTTTTTGAGAGTTTTGTTTGGTAGCCTGGAATTCAAATTTATGTCAGTGATCATTCTAGCACTACTTTTCTGGACTGTCATTGGCTAAATGGGTTTTTTGAAATCAGCTATTAGTAATAGAAATATAAAAAGATTTTAAATTTAAGGTGGCAGAGGGGTCATGCTTAGAGTGATGGGAGGAAGGCTGTTTT
>NW_007726894.1:19665-20457 GCF_000696425.1 Galeopterus variegatus
ACATGTGAAACCTGTTTCTTTTGGCTAAGGCATTTAAAGAAAAAACTGTCTACAATCTCAGCGAAAACAATCTTATTCTCTCTTTTTACTCTCCTACCGCCAGCCTTAGTTCCCTTTTCTTCCTTCCCATTTTATTTTATAAGACTTCTGTGGATCACTTTTTCTAATTATTTCAAACATCGGTCTACTCAGGTTTCTTGTCATCTGTTTTTGTTTCCTTTCTTAGACCAGTGGCCATGGGAGGCCATTCACATTCACTCTAATGTAAGAAAATCTTTTGTGTTTCATCTGTTGCATGTGCTTCTCTGGGTAGGAATAGGCTGATTTACATTTTTTTAACACCCTAGCTTCCTAATCAAAAGTGGGACTGCCCTGGTGTTANCTGATTTACATTTTTTTAACACCCTAGCTTCCTAATCAAAAGTGGGACTGCCCTGGTGTTAGTTTGCATTAAAAACTGCTGAGATGAGATGTAGAGCTGGGACTTGCTGATGCTGTTGGACCTTATTGTTTGTACTTGAATGTGAGAAAGAGAACTGCTTAAAATATTTGGGTTCCTCTTTCCTGTAGCTGTAGTTGTCTCCCATTTTTAAACCAAATCCTGAAAGCATAAACATTTTAATTAATATGCGTTGCTAAAAGACCCAGTGAGTAAAATATATAATCAACTTTATAATATTAAAAGCTTCATTGAGGGCTGGCCCGGTGGCACACCAGTGCGCTGCTTGGGGGCATGGCGGCGCTCCCGCCGAGGGTTCGGATCCCATGTGGAGACCGGTTCCCGCTCACTGG
>NW_007726894.1:21120-24196 GCF_000696425.1 Galeopterus variegatus
CCGGTCCCCGGTACTGGCGCGACACTGAGGGTTGCGATCCTGTTACCAGTCAGTAAAAAAGACAAAAAGGAAAAAAAAAAAAAGCTTCATTGAAACAAAAAACAATAACAACAAAATAAATAAAAAGAAAGAAAAGAAGTAATAGCTTCATTGATACTTCCTAACTATATCTGGCCACCAGCTGTGTAAGGAGAACCTTGAGAGAAAGACTGTGCCAGTTACTTATTTTAAAAACCCTTCTGGTGAAGTGGTGATGAGATCAGCATGTCCCTAGCAGCAGCTGATAAGGGGGTCTCAGGAACTTGTTTTAGAGTGCTTGGAACTCTCTAATCTGTATTGTGCATTGAAGGAGTATACATTCTGCCAACCAGCTCTTACCTTCCGGGGGGTGGGGTGGGGGTGGAGGAATTCAGGCCAGGGCAGCTGCAGAAGTAGAATGACCTCCATTGCCATTGAGGTAGAGACTCTGGAGAGTGTATGACACTGACTGTGCCTGTCCTCATGTGGAAGTGTACCTCTGGAGGCCTCTTTTGCCATTTCAGCAGATAGGAGCACTCAGGTCTCTGACTACCAGGGGGAGGCTAGTGAAGGTCCTCCAGCTGTTGATGGCAGGATATAGTGCTGAGATCATTATCTTCAAATTTTCTACATTCCTTCCAGGCTGAGAGGAAAAAAAATCAAGTCTCCCTTCAACTGTTTATTTGCTTCCATTGACAGGCCTTTTGTCAGACTGTCCCAGTGCCTAGAATGTGTTTCCTTCTTTAATGGTCAAAGTGCTACCATAATTTCACACCAACTCTGGGTCTCTAATGCCTATAAGTCTCTAATACATTATTGTAGGGGTGATAGCTCGTACGCATGTTCATTTTCCTCACTTTTCATTCACTCTATCCCCAACATGTATAGGACCAATGGCCTCTTTGCTATCAATTCATGCGAAATAATCCCTCATGACACCTAGATAAGCAAATTCCTTGGGAGCCAAAATTTTATAAGAAAATACTCTTGTTTGAAAAATATAGCTTACAACTGATATGTAGCTTCATCTATTTATCAAACATTTTATCCAGTACCTGCTATATGCAAGTCATTATGCTGGCTACCAGGCAGGTAAAAAATGAATCTCACATAGATGGACCTTGATCTCAAGAGGCATAGAATCTAGAAAGACACATGCATATCCCATACATACATGCATACATATACATGCATAAGCACACATACTTACCACATCACTTTTTACTCTATATTAAATAGGTAAAGTACAGAGAAAGTTAAGAGAAAAGAAGATAATCCTTTTGGTACTGAAAGGCACAGTGTTGGTTATGGCTCTGGGACTCTGGAGTCAGAGTGTCTGGATTCAAATCCTGGTTTAATACTTATTATTACAGGACCATTGGATGAATTATTTTATTTTTCTGAAACTCCATTTATTCATCTGGTCAATGGGAATAATAAGTACCTACTTCACAGGGTAGTTGTAAGGATTAAACAATATAAAATAGATAATGCCCTTAGCAGAAAGCCTGACACTTGGTAGGCTTTGTTACTGAGGATAGAGGGTCAGAAAAGCTGTCACAGAGGCTGTAGCCTTTGAAGGAGGAGGAGAATTGAGGCATGGGACAGTGGGGAGAAAGGTAGATAGGGAAGGCAGAAGAAGCTGTGCATGTTTGGAGAATAGCTAAATTTTACTGAATCAGTGGGATATAAAGGAATTATGAAGATAATAAGATTGGGAAAAATAAGTTGTGGCTGGTTCACACAAGGCATCGAATCCTTCACTGGGTTGTTTTGACCTCATTCTGAAGGTCGAAGGGTGCCACGGAAGGTTTTGGAGTGGGCTAGCAATGATCAGACTCTGGTGTTAGGAAAATTTATCTGGCAACAGTCTTTACAGTGTCTGTAGTGGGGAAACTTATTAGGACAAGGTCCTGAGCACCTGAGCTCAGTTACCTCATAGCCTTTACTGTTCTATAACCATATCATGGATAATTTCTTTAGTCATTGAATTTCCTAGCACATCATCATTTTAAATGATGGTTTCTACATCCTTTTCTCCCACCCCGTCCCACACCTCCTGTAGTGACCTCTCTTCCACTAAGGGCACCTTTTGACCTGTTCTCTCTTCCCTCTTTCCATCTAAGCTAGGAAGGGTCTGATATGTCACTTATTCATAATTAGATAAAATACAGTCAAAGCAAATGCATTGCTTCTCATCCATTTTAAAGCACACTTTAAGCCATTTATTTCTAATTGCAGTTTAAAAGGCTTTTCTTTCCCTTAGAAGAATTTCAGGCATCAGATTAGGAACAATTCTTTTATACCCATTCAACTGGGCCTAAAAAAAGAAAATCAATCTTATTTAGGCCCTTTCAGAATAACAGGGCAGGGGAGTCTCCACTATTTTCCCCAAAGAGAGCTGTCCTCTCCCTTGAGGAATGGGTGAAATTGCTCTGCAGAAAAAGCCTGTGTCATTGCCCCTGTCCTGGCACAAATCATCCTGTTCCTTGCGTACATAGACATCTGCCCCTTCATGGATAAATGCTTGTCACTTGCCACTTATTGCCATGGCTCTGTGCTGTACACATAACCTAACACACTCATGCTTCCATCCCTCCCCCAGATGTCTGTGTTTATCACGTTTAAATTTTTATTTTTTACTTAGTTTTATTTGTTTTCTGATTTCTGGAATACCCCAGTAGTTCCTGCATTGTTTTGTTTGTTTGTCTTCTTTTTGGGTTTGGAACAGTCTTATAAAATAAGTGTGTCTCTGAAACTCATCTCTTAAGTAGTTACAGCATTAGAGTATTAACTGGTTGTCCTGAGAATTGTGAATTTTTGTTCTAAAAACATTTAGTTTTAGATTACATAAGGGCTTAGAGCCCTGATTTTAGGCTCTTTTGGAGGTAGCTTTTATGGGGTGTAAGGGAGCTGTATTAGTCCATTTCTGTTGCTCATAATGAAATACATGGAACTGAGTATTTTATAAAGAAAATGATGGGGCCGGCCCAGTGGCGCACTGCTACAGTGCGCCGCTTGGGAGCGCAGCGGCGCTCCCGCCGAGGGTTTGGATCCC
>NW_007726894.1:25179-30874 GCF_000696425.1 Galeopterus variegatus
CAACCCTCAGTGTCGCGCCCGGACCGGACCGGGACCGGCAACGGGATCGCAACCCTCGGCGCCGCCCCCGCCCCTCGCTCAGCCAGTGAGCGGGAACCGGTCTGCATGTGGGATCCTAACCCTCGGTGGGAGCGCTGCCGCGCTTCCCAAGCGGCACACTGTAGCAGTGTGCCACCGGGCCGGCCCTTGCTGTTTGTTTTTAAGTGATTGAAAATAAAAAGTATTTGGGAATTTGCTAAGGACAGTTAATGCTTTTCATTTATTCACATGGTATTTGTTAATGGTTTCTCCATTCTTCTTAGAAGAAATATCTGCAAAGTGGGTGATGGTGCAAAAATCAGCCACAGTGAGCTTGAGAAGTCAGTAGCCTTTTCTATTTCTGTGGCTTTTTCACACCTTGCTCATCTAAGAAATATGATTGCTGCTCCCAGCCCTTGTAGGCAGTGGATGAAGCCACTTGACCACGCTTTGGAGGATGCACTGTGGTGTAAGCACAGTGAGTTTCGGTCATTTTGGTCCTGGATAGATGGCCACTATTAGTCTGTTTCTGTTGCTTCTAACAAAATACATGGAGCTGGGTGATTTATAAAAAAAAACCCAAATTTATTGCTTATAGTTTCTGAGGCTAGGAAGTCCAAAGTTCAGTGAACACATCTGGTGAGGGTCTTGTTGGCAACAATGATCCCAGGATCTCACATTACAGAAAACGGCGGAGCAGAGAAAGACCAACCTCCTCGTTCACTCTCCTTTTAAACCCCTCCAAACCACTCTCCTGACCACCATTTTTAATCCATTCACTACTGCATGGTCCTACAATCTAATCACCTCTTCAGGGCCCCACCTTTCAATTACCGTAATAGGATTTCCCACCCTCAGCAGTTACAGTGAGGATTAAGTTTTGGGGGGATATTAAACCTAAGGCAGCCACTAATGCTTTTATTTCCAGAGCTGGCTTCTTGGGGAAACTGTTTGCTTATCTTTTGCGCCAAGACGAGTTGCAAGATAAGCAGCTATGTGGACTTAAGAACAGATTGTATTTTGCACTGTCTGATGAGTACTTTGTGTCTCTAAAGTTGAGATTCCACATAGTGAGTTCTGGAAAACAACTTCCTGCAAATTCAGAAGATAAAGAAAAGATTAATTATATATTCCATATCTTGTGGAGCACTCTGTGTTGACCAGTGTAGTTCATTGACCTGAAGACGGATCCAGGAAGCCTGGAATGTGCTATTTCACATTGTTTCTCTGGAAAAATGTATTTAGTCAATGTGCTGAGAGTTTGGGGCAATATTCTTGGTGTGACCATTATCCTTGAGGCACCTGTGGGAGTCTGCATGTGACACATGTGACGAGGTTGAGGATTTGGAGGGAAAATAGAAATGAGAGATGATTTAATTTACATCAGTCTGTGTAATTGAGAAAATTTTTTTCTGATGATTCTTAGTAAGATAGTCTTTTCTATATGTTTGATATAAAATCAAGTGAACCAAGGTCAGAAGTACTATTGATTCTAACTTTTCTAAAACACAAATATCATTTAAAAATTATTAAAATAAAATATCCTCATGATGAAAAAGCAAACAATGTAAATCTATAAAGTGTCTCTTTCTTCACTCCATCTAACAATTTTATGTAAACTTTTTCAGATTTATTTCCATGCTTATACAAATATGTTGCATTTTTGTTTTGATGATACATAATCTGCTCATCTTGGTTGCTTCCAGGTTTTGGCAATTATGAATAAAGTTGCTGTAAACACTCGTGTATGAGTTTTTGTGTGTACATAAGTTCTCAGCTCGTTTGGGTAAATAATCTAGTAGCATGACTACTACTAAATCATTATGATAAGCCTATATTTAGCTTTGTAAGAATCTGCCAAACTGTTTTTCAAAGTGGATTTATCGTTTTGCATTCCCACCAACAATAAATAAGAATTCCTGTTGTTCCACATCCTCACCAGCATTTGGTGTTGTCTAGTAGTATCTCATTGTTGTTTTAATTTGCAATTTACTAATGCCATTATGATGTTGAACATCTTTTCATATGCTTGTTTGCCACCTTTGTATCTTATGTGGTACAGTGTCTGTTCAGATCTTTTACCCATTTTAAAATTGCGTTGTTGAGTTTTAAGAGTTCTTTGTCTATTTGGGATACCTATCCTTTATCAGATACGTCTTGTGCAAAGATTTTCTCCCAGTCTATAGCTTGTCTTTTCATTCTCTTTTTAAACTGTTTTTTCACAGAGCAGATGTTTTCAATTTTAATGAAGTCAAACTTGTCAGATTTTCTTTTCCATGGGTCATGCTTTTGGTGTTGTATCTAAAAAAGTCATTGCCAGTCCCCAAATCACATAGGTTTTCTCCTGTGTTATCTTCTAGAAGTTTTATAGTTTTTGCATTTAAGTTTATGGTCCATTTTAAGTTAATTTTTGTGAAAGGCATAAGTTCTGTGTCTAGATTCATATTTTTGCATGTGGATTTCCAGTTGTTCCAATATCATTCATTGAAAAGACTGTCTTTTGTCTATTGAATTACCTTTGCTCCTTTGTCAAAGATCAATTGATTATATTTGTGGGGTCTATTTCTGGGCTCTTTATTCTGTTCTACTGATCTGTTTGTGTATTATTTTGCCAATACCACACTGTCTTGATCACTATAGCTTTAGTAAGTCTTGGGCTGGCCGGTTAGCTCAGTTGGCTAGAGTCCAGCCTTGTAACACCAAAGTCACAGGTTCAGATCCCTGTACTGGTCAGCTGCGACACCCCTCCCACCCCCCCACCCCCCAAAAAAACTGTAGTAAGTCTTGAAATCCGAAAGGTCAGTCCTCCAACTTTGTTCTTATCTTTCAATATTGTGTTGGCTATTCTGGGTCTTTTGCCTTTCCATATAAACTTTATAATCAGTTCACAAAATAACTTGTTGGGATTTTGACTGGGATTGTGTTGAATCTATAGATCAAGTTGGGAAGAACTGACAGCCTAATTATATTGAGTCTTCCTATCCATGAATATGGAGTATCTCTCCATATATTTACTCTGCCTTTGATTTCTTTCATCAGTTTTGTAGTTTTCCTCATACAGTTCTAGAACATGAGTAATACAATACTTTTATTTTGTTAAGTATTTGTTAAAGTACTTCAGTTTTGGGGTGCTACTGTAAATGGTATTATGTTTTAAATTCAAATTACAATTGCTCATTGCTGTTATATAGGCAAGAAATTGACTTTCATATATTAACCTGCAATCTTGCTATAACTGCTTAGCTCCAGGAATTTTTTTGTGTTAATTCTTTAGGATTTTTCACATAGGTAATCATACCATCTGTGGACAAAGACAGTTTTACTTTTTCCTTTTAAATCCGTGTACCTATTATTTCCTTTTCTTATTATATTAGCATTGTATTATTTCCAATACAGTGTTGAGTAGGAATGTGAAGGGGACATACTTGTTTTGTTCCAGTGTCTAGTTCCTCACCATTAAGTATGATGTTAGCTGTAGTTTTTTTTTTTTTTTCCTTTTTGTCTTTTTTCGTGACCGGTAACGGGATCGCAACCCTCGGTGTCACACCCGCACCGCGCTCAACCAGTGAGCGGACCGGTCTCTATATGGGGTCCGAACCCCCGGCGGGAGCGCCGCCGCACTCCCAAGCGCTGCACTCTACCGAGTGCGCCACCGGGCCAGCCCGTTAACTGTAGTTTTATTTATAGACTCTCTATCAAGTTAAGGAAATTCCCCTCTATTTCTAGTTTTCTGAGAATGGGTTTTGGATTTTGTCAAAAATTCTTTTTCTGCATATATTGATATGATCATATGATTTTTTTTCTTTAGCCTATTGACATGATGGGTTACATTAATTGATTTTTGAATGTTGAACCAGTCTTGCATACCTGGAAAAAATCCCACTTGGTTGTTGTAGTGGATTGAATTATGTCCCCCCAAAATTCACTGAAACTTGAATTGTGTCCCCCAAGTTTTACGTATTGGAAACTTAGCCCCCACTGTGACTGTTAAGAGGTTGGGAAATCCTATTATGGTCATTGAAAGGTGGAGCCTTGAAGAGGTGATTGGATTGTAGGACCATGCAGTAGTGAATGGATTAAAAATGGTTGTCAGGGGCGTGATTCGAGGGCTTTAAAAGAAGAGGAGAGTCTGTCTTTCTCTTGCTCTCTGCTCTCTCTGCTTCCAGTATCTTGCAGTGTGAGACCCCTGGGTCACTACTGCCACCACCAGATGAACTTTGGACTTCCCGGCCTCAGAAACTGTAAGCAGTAAATGTCGTTTTTCTTTATAAATTACCCAGTCTCAGGTATTCTGTTATCGCAACACAAAACGGACTAAAACAGTTGTGGAGTATAATTTTTTTTGTACATTGTTGTATTTTATTTCCTTATCTTTTGTTGAAGATTTTTGTAACTGTTGTGAGAGATACTGGTCTGTAATTTTCCTTTCTTGTTATGTCTTTGTCTGGTTTTGGTATTAGGGTAATAATGCTGGCCTCATGGAATGAATTAGGAAGTGTTCCATCTGCTTCTATCTGCTGGAAGAGATTGTAGAGAATTGGTATTATTTCTTCTTGAAATGTTTGGTAGAATTTCCCAGTGAAACCATCTGGGTCTGGTCTCTATTTTGTAAGGTTATTAATTGTTGATTCAATTTCTTTAATAGATATACGCCTATTCAGATGATCTATTCCTCCTTGAATTAATTTTGGTAGGTTGTGACTTTCAAGGAATTGGTTCATTTCATGTAAATTATCAAATTTGTGAGCATAGAGTTGCTTATAATATTCCTTTATTATCCTTTTAATATCCATGGAATCAGTAGTGATGGCCCTTCTTTCCTTTTTGATATGAATAATTTGTGTCTTCTCTTTTTTTCTTGGTTAGCTTGGCCAGATGTTTATCCATTTTATCGATCTTTTCAGAGAACCATCTTGGAGTGTGGGATTTTAGTTCATATTATAGATTAGAACCATAATGTCTTGGCTTTGAGTCAGTCTCTAAGTTTTAACCAGTAATTGCTATATATATGTGCGTGCAAAGGCATAATTATTAGGAGCCTATACAGAAATATCATTAGAACTTTTTAGAGTCCAGAGACTTTCTAAGGCTTTTATTATCAACGGAATAGTTATTGAGCCAACAGTTAGTTAAAAATCTGGCAGACCATTGACTGAGGTAGGTGCTAAACAGGAAAGAGTATAGATTAGGAGTTAGGCAGAAGGTGTTTGCATGTTGGCTCCTCATGCTAACTGTGTGTTCTTTTGCAAGTGATTTCACCTCTCTGAGCATGTTAAAATTTGTAAAATGTGAATTATTTTACTATTTGGTATAAGAAGTAGAGTTAATATATATTAGGTGTGTAGTAGGATATCTAGTACATAGTAGACTCTATTGCAGCTCTTGTGCTTCTAAAATGTAACATCTATTAGATTCATTAAAGGACTTCTGGGTTTCTTCATACTCTAGGCCATTAGCAGGTGATAGGACTTGCCTCTTGTTCTTTGATATATGAAGCTATATTTCTTCCCATACAGAGTTTTGGTTGTTGTAAATGGCTGCCTCTTGATTTGTAAATTTAAAATCTGGGAAGCCAAAAGCTGTGGAAAAGCTCTCTAGTTTGGGAAACTGTTTCCTTTATAATCCTTATTGTCAAGTCTCTTACTCCTTAGTTGGGCGATGTTACACATAGCATGGC
>NW_007726894.1:30967-31731 GCF_000696425.1 Galeopterus variegatus
AAAGCTGTGGAAAAGCTCTCTAGTTTGGGAAACTGTTTCCTTTATAATCCTTATTGTCAAGTCTCTTACTCCTTAGTTGGGCGATGTTACACATAGCATGGCATTGCTTTTTAGCCAGGTGTTTGCCAATGTTCTTAGTCATCCAAAATGAGTGCTTATTTTTGGAAAGACTCCAAGGATAGGGTGCCTTTTGAGGAAGCTAAAAAAAAAAATTGGCAAATGGAGCAGATTCGGGAGGCTGATTAAATACAGATCTCAGTAGAGTTCCCGAGACAGGCTCTGGGATTAAACTAAATTTAAACGTATTACAAATAGAGGCAAGAAAGTGAGAAAAACCTGGATTTAGTTAAAGCCAAAGTTTTTTTTTGTTTGTTTTGTAATGTTCCAAAGTAATGTGCCTTGTTCAGCTATCTTCACTAATGGAAGTTGCAACTAAGTGGTTACAGTGCTTACTAAATTTTGGAGAAATAACTTTTAAAAAATAAGTTGAAACAGGAAAGCTTAAGACAGCAAAATTTGGTCTGTATAACTTGTAAGTATGTAGTTGTATTTTCAGAAGTAATTACCATGCTTCCTGCAGGAACTGAATGTAACTTTTAGAAAGGAAACAATCTGCTTGGGGTAGAGACCTTGGCTAGGTAGAACTAAAAGATAGAGGAGGCTACTAGAAAAAGGATTCTGAGAAGGGGGTAGTTCCTTGGACACTGGCTGTCTTGATTGAGAGTAAGTGATGGCACTTGAATAAGAAATCTTTGCTATGAACT
>NW_007726894.1:33002-33880 GCF_000696425.1 Galeopterus variegatus
TTAAGACAGCCAAGCATAAAATTTCTAAAACAGTTTCTCCAGCAGAAGGGGGCAGCTTTAACAATCAGAAAATGCTCAGGGTTCCCTTCTTCAGAGAGATGAGTAAGACTAGGTCCTTGTCCTTGAGGAGCTCACTATCTGATTAAGGAAACAGGCTTGTTGTAAACAAATAAAGAAAACACAGTATTGTTAATATTTTAAGTACAGGTCTATAAAGAAGAGATGTGAACATAGTTAACTCAGCCTGGAAAGTGGGGTGACATTTCATCCTTCGAAGGATGCTTAAGGTTTCACAAAAATTAAGATGGTGTGAAGTTGAGAGAACAGCATGTACAGAGACATAGATGGCGCATAGCTGATGCCCAGGGCTGTATCATAGTGTGAGGCAGCCAGAAAGGTCACAGCAGATAGGTGGGGAGATCCTTATTGCATAGCAGGCTACGGAATTTTTCCTATAGGTAAGAGAGAGCCATCTAAAATTTTTAAGTAGGAGAAAAACCTGATTGGATAAGTGTTTTAAAAGTTAATAATGATAACAGTGTAGAGAATGTTTTTTGTCTTTTGTTGATGGAGGAAGGGACTTGAGGCAGTCTAGATCCTTTTGGAAGTTATTTCAAGAGTAAGGTAATGACTTTGGAAATGGAGAGGAAAGGACAAATTTGTGAGCTGTTTTAGGATATAAAATATTTGGGATTTGGTAACTGCCATTTGACCCATTCACATTCCCTAACCTCAACCATCACTTACTTAAACTAATGGTACGTAACATTTCTTTTTTACAATTCCTACAATGTCTGCTAAAATTCAATAGCCTTTGAGTCACTGACCCATGTGGTCCCCTCCCTTGGGGATGGGTACTGAAGTTGTCTGGGCAAGCT
>NW_007726894.1:35742-36306 GCF_000696425.1 Galeopterus variegatus
TTTTTTCATGTCAGCACGCTTACACTGGTTTCATTCTTTAGAATGCCTTACCTCATTTGGACATTGTTTTTTTAAAAAATGTAAATTTTATTCACATACATTATCCCATTTACTCCATGGAACAACCCTCTGAGGGTGGGGATAGGGCAGGTAATATCTCCATTCACGTAGAGGTCAGATGATTTAGTAGGGATTTTGCAACCATTATGTGTCAAGTCTAGGATTCACACATGGGTCAGTTCCATGTGTGAAAGTAAATTTAGATCTTTGACATCCAGCCTACATATTAGCCATATTCATAATACCATTTTTGTTTGTGGTACTTTGGGACAATTTAGTAAGTATATGTGGTGTATGTAGGACCTAGAATCTGACAATAAATTTTATTTAAGGTGTTTATCTCTTTTGCATACTTTATTGATTTCTATATTGAAAATTCTTGTCATTTTAATTTCATCAAAACAACAAAATAATCATCTTAAATACCTTAAGATTAAATGAATTCAGGCCGGCCCGGTGGCGCACTGCTACAGTGCGCCGCTTGGGAAGTGCGGCGGCGCTCCC
>NW_007726894.1:37487-45319 GCF_000696425.1 Galeopterus variegatus
GGTATGCATTTGCTACCTGGAATATTGTGCCTGTCTTCCTCAGTACTTTTTATTGGTTTCCTGTGATCCTGGAGAGAAAGAGAAAGTGCAAGACAGGATAAATGAGGAGGATGTGTTGGATTGAATTATGTTCCCCCAAAACTCTCTGAAGCTCAAATTGAGTTTTATGTATTAGAAACTTAGCCTCCACTGTGACTGTTAAGAGGGTGGGAAATCCTATTATGGGGATTGAAAGGTGGAGCCTTGAAGAGGTGATTAGATTGTAGGACCGTCCAGTAGTGAATGGATTAAAAATGGTGGTAGGAGCATGGTTCTGAGGGCTTTAAAAAAGGAGGAGAGTCTGTCTTTCTCTCTGTTCTCTCTGCTTCTACCATCTTGCAGTGTGAGACCCCTAGGTCACTCTCGCCACCACCAGATGGACTTTGGACTTCCTCAGAAACTGTAAGCCAAATAAACCTCTGTTCTTTATAAATTACCCAGTCTCAGGTATTCTGTTATGGCAACACAAAACGGACTAATACAGAGAGGAATGTGAAGCAGGACGTAAGTGAAAGAGCTGTAGGGAATTCATCTTATTCAAGAATGAGAAAAACCATGAGGAGAAAAGCCTTTTTTCAAGAAGTTGGATAGCACAGTAGGTAAGATTTTTGAGTTAAACCCAGTGTCACCCATTCTATCTCTGTGATCCTGGCTAAGTTATTCATTTCCATACTTGTCAATTTTCTAAGGTTCTCTTACAGAATTCTTCTGAGAAGTAAATAGTGGGTTATTTAATCCACTTAAAGCATACTTGGCTCATAGTAAACATTTAATAAATGTTAGCTGTTATTTCTAGACCTTGCAGATGTAAAGTTCCAAGACGGGGGTCTCAAAGACTAGAAGGAGTAAAGTGACCATATGGTATGTTGTCCAGGCCAGGATGCTGTTAATATTATGCTGGGACAACAGATATAAGCCAGTATTTATGATTTCCCTAAGGTAGAGGTATCTGTGACCCCAAACATGTGTCTGATTAAGGCATCTTTACTCCCTACCGCAGCGCATTTAAACCTCTGAACTTTGACAAGCCAGGGAGCAAATCATTCTTTAAAATTCTTCTACAGTTAGGCCAACCCGTGGCTCACTCGGGAGAGTGCGGTGCTGGGAGCGCTGAGGCCGCAGGTTCGGATCCTATATAGGGATGGCCGGTGCGCTCACTGGCTGAGCACGGTACGGATGACACTAAGCCAAGGGTTACAATCCCCTTACCGGTCACACACACAAAAAAAATTCTTCTACAGTTGGACAGATATATACTTACTTACTAAATCATAGAAGAAAATGTGCTTTTCCTTTCCAAGTAATGTGTCTTAGAATGATATGAGTCTGCATAAATATTTAGTAAAATTTATGTAGTATTATTTACCCAAGAAATAACTTAAAAGAGGATATTTGAGTGAGTTCTTATAAGTAGTTTCTGTCATCTGAAAAAATGTTTGCTTTACCTTCCTTTAAGTAGCTAGGCCCCCTCATGCCTTTAGGTGTAGATTTTTCTTACCTGCTGGTCTCTCAGAATGTGTCAGGTGCAACACTTAATTGGCAGTGAGGATATAATGGTAAATAAAGCATATTTGAATCTGCTCCTAAGTTGCTTATGGTCTAGTGAGAAAGACAATTAAATAATCGCAAGTATAGAGCTCTAAACCACTATCATTGTAATGAAGGCAAAGTACGAGGAGCTCCACAGATAGCTCATGAGGAGCCCTGCTTGGCTTGGGAAGGTAAGGAAAGAGCTCCCTGAGGAAGAGAGCTTTGCTCAATTTTTTTTTTTTTCCTTTTTGTCTTTTTTCGTGACCGGCAACGGATCGCAACCCTCAGTGTCGCACCCGTACCGGACCGGGACCGGCAACGGGATCGCAACCCTTGGTGTTGCACCCGCACCTCACTCAGCCAGTGAGCGGCCGGTCTGTATGTGGGATCCGAACCCTCGGCGGGAGCGCCGCCGCGCTTCCAAGCGGCGCACTGTAGCAGTGTGCCACCGGGCCGGCCCCAAGCTTTGCTCAATTTTGAATAGGAGTTGAAGAGGCAAGATAGAATGGAGGGCTGGGGGAAAGGCGAGAGGGAACATGGTCTTTTAGGAAAGAATGCTCTGTATGAGGAATGCAGAAAACTGGGAAATACGTTTTCAAAAAATCACCCTGGCTTCATTGTGATCACATACTCTTCCACCTATTTGCAGTGCTCTTGCATCCCTTTTTCTTGCTAATGGAATCCTATTCAGTTAAGCTCTCCTCTCTGTTCTCTTAGCATTTGCATGTATCACATTGCAGTGTAATATTTTGTTTCCATGTCTCTGACATCCGTTAGGTCAGGGACTTGGTCTTATTCATTGTAAGATATAGTTGGCCTGGTGCATCCACAGGTTCTGCCAACCACAGATCGAAAATATTAGGAAAAATAAAAAATTGTAACAATATAGCAATAAGAAATAATACAAATAAAAAATACAGTATAACAACCATTTACATTGCATTTACCTTGTATTGGGTATTATAAGTAATCTAGAGATGACTTAAAGTATACGGGAGGATTGTGGAGATTTTATGCAAATACTAGTCCATTTTATATAACGGAGTTGAACATCCTCGGGGGGGTCCTAGAACCAATCTCCCTCAGTTACTGAGGGACAAGTATACCTAGAATAGCACAGTGGCCTTTTTCCTTCTTCTTCCCTCTCCCAACAGCACGTTTTACTGTGTGCTTGCTGCTTGGGATGAAGGTAGGCACAGTCCCTGTATTATGGAGCATGTAGTGTGATGACTCTGTGTTTTGCTCAATGAGTAAATATAGTGATTCACATGTAAAATCAGAATTTTGAACTTGGGAGACCATTTTCATGTAGTTCAACTGTTCTGTGCTGCCTTTGCAGTTGTAGAACAAGAACAGTGAATGCTCAAGCATTATGAAGCCATTGCTAAGGTAAATTGAATCAAATAAAAGATAAGGGCCCTCAAAATGATAGTGTAAGCCATTGGGGAAATATGGCCTGTACAGTTTGATTTATATATTGATCTTCATGAATGCATCTTAATAACAGAGAACTCCTGTAGTGGTATTCACGTCATGGTGGTGTACTTCTCAGGTTGTCCTGTCCCTGTCCATATTGGAATGACAAATTCCCTCTGCAGTCCATGCACTGTTCAAGTCCCACCTTCCTGTTACAGGTATTGATAGGCAGTGCCTCACTGCCTAAGATAGCAGTGACTTAAAATAGCAATCCTTAGAGCGAATGTACAAGGAGGTTTCAAACGGTCCCTGCTGTCAAGCAACCTGCCCATCTGTTTGTGTGTCTGGTGGTGTGTGTGTTCTCACAAATTGTTGCTGACTGGAAACAGAAGGGCTCAGAACAGAATGGTGAGGAGAGCAACACTGGATATAACTGGTATATCAATCCTGAAGATGCTTTTCCTTGGCAGGGGAGAGGGAGGGACTCCTTGCTTGCTTTGTGGAACAAGGAGGCCATCCTTCCTTATATTCTGTGAATTGTGTCACATGTACAGTTAAAATGGGGCATTGCCTTTCCTGCTTGGGTCTCTCTTTCTCGTGGGGAATAAACCCTTCAAAGTCACTGCTTTTTATCACATGTTTGAAACACAAAAACATATGGCCAGAAAAACCCAGGGTTACCAGAATTATACATTTCATAGTTGACAAGGGCTTGTCCAACCTGTTGTGTAGTGTCAGAATCCTTTCTGCACCATTCCTACCAGGAGGCCGTTTATACATGTCTGACTCCCTCTAGGAAAGCAACCATTTTTGGCTCTTAGCTCTATCTTTTGGTGTTTCCTCCATATTTCTGATTATTATGCTTCTGCTGCTATTTCTTTATTTAAAAATTTTTGACATCCTCTATTAGTCTCTATATGGAAAAGGATGGTTTAGTTTGCTTTCTTTTTTTAACTGCCTAGGGCGTTTATCTTTCTTACACTCAGTCTACTGCCTCTGCTTTCATCCTTCAAATATATCATAATTTTTAGTTATATCAGTATTTAAACTTATGTTTGTATTATTATGACTGTTATTGTTATTCACCTGTGGAGCCAATTAGTATATTATGATACTGGTTTTTTTCTTGTATAATTCATTAATGCCTCTCGTTGGTTTTCTGAGTTTTCTTTGTCCATCTCACTTTTACTTTCCAAACTGCAACCATCATTTTTAAATTCCTAAATATTCTTTTTCACATCCTAGGCCGTGGTATCAGTTGATCTGGTCAGTTTCATTTCCTCCTGCAGATGCCCCCATGGATTCCCGGTGTTCTCTGGTTACTCTTGAGGCCTGGGTATGGCTGAGCCCTTGCCCCATTTCCTGGATGCCTATCTTCCTCTTTCTTGGTTTGCTCATTTGTTTGGTAGAGCGCATCCTCCAGTAGCTGCCTGACAAAAAAGTGTGTGGGAGGTGAAATTTGATACCTTGCATGTCTAAAAATATCTTTATTCTCTTTTTATACTCAACTGATAATTTGTCTACCATAGAATTAATTCTAGGTTGGGAATAATTTCACCTCAGAATTTTGAAAGCATTGCTCCTTTGTCTTATGGCTTCCAGAGATGCTGTTGAAAATTCTGATGGCACTCAGTTCTTTATATATGAGCTGTTTTTTCTCTCTTGAACTATGTTCTCTTTATGCTATGTATTATGAAATTTCACAGTGTGCCTTGGGGTGGGTCCTTTCTATTATTCATTGTACTGAGCATAGGATGGACTTTTTCAACTCAAAGTTGAGGAAATTTTAAGTTATTTCTTTGATAATTTTCTCCTCCCTTTTTCTTTTTTTCCTCTGGAACTCTTGGTTTTCTAATTTTCTTATTGTTCCTGTTTTCCATCTCTATCTTTGGTTCTACTTTCTCAGAGATTTATTCCACTTTATCTTCTGGCTCTATTTATATGTTTATTTCTACAGTTACTTTAATTTCCAAGAACTTTTTACTGATTTTTCCTGTTTTCTACTTTCTCAGAGATTTATTCCACTTTATCTTCTGGCTCTATTTATATGTTTATTTCTATAGTTACTTTAATTTCCAAGAACTTTTTACTGATTTTTCCTGTTTTTTTTTTTTTTAATCCTGTTCTTGTGTGATAATAGATTTTTATTGTTGAGATTTTATTTGGCTTCTTGTCTCTGTTTCTTTAGTGATTGTTTTCTGTTTGTGCTCTATCTTTTCATGTTGAAAGCTTTATTCTAATGTCTGGCAGTCCTTGGTTGTCATTTGTATTTAAGCATGAGACACTAAGAAACTAGTTGGATATTTTGTATAGAGGTGGGAAGAACTTGTCAAGGATGGGCTTTATGTAACAGGGTGATTGGGCAGGAACCCACCTGCTTTAATTGGAGAATCCCCAAAAGTCAACATCTATTGAACTTTTCTGTGGAGTTAGTAGGTTTCTCCAGGAAAGAATCTTCTAATTTCCTGTTTGGGTGTGGGGCTGCTAGCATTCTGGAAGCCAAGTGGGCCATGGGGCTGGGTTCTCATCTTTCAAGGTGTAGACTTTTATTCAGGACCTCTGTTTTCAGTACAGTGCTTCTCCCTGCCTTCTGCTGTTCCTAATGTCCCTGAGTCTGAAGCCTATCTGGTTTTCCACAGAATAGATTCAACTTCTCCTGCCTACGTAGAAGAATAATAGTCTCCTGGCTGCCCTGGATGTGATAGCAGACCTGGTGGTCTAACCCCTCTTTATACAGAATTTGTATCAAGCCCTGGTTTTCAGCTCCTTCTCATCCCTGGCCACATCTGCCACCTGCAGCCTCTAAACCGTGAGCCTCCCCAGAGCTGTGTATGTGAATTGGTATCCCCTTCACTGGCCACAGAGATTCACTTTCTCAGCTCTGCTAACTTATCTACTTTTCATCTTTCAAAAAGGTTGACATTTTATATTCTACTGTTATCTTCCCTCCTGTTCTTTTTCCCCTTTCTGGTTGTTTTTACTCTTATTTTAATGGGATTCAGGAGGGAGCACAAACAAAAGTACATGTTCAGTTTTTCCCAGTTAACTGAACTCCTTTGGCACTGTTGTGGGGGTTTTGTGTCTGATCGTTTCATGTTGGTAACTCTTTCTCCAAAGATTGCAAGAGGGTGAGGATGGTTTCATAGGCTCCTGGTATCTTTCCTTTTACCCTTAACCATTAAGTATGCAGAAAGCATTCTAGTAAGGATGTGTTAAATTCATTTGAGTAAGATGAAGTCTTTTCTAAATTAGACTGACATTTGACAGTGTTTCATTGTGTTGGAAAACTGCCAGTTCTTCCTGAGGTTCAGAGATAAATCTGACTTTGCAAGGATAACCAAAAGAGGAAAACAGTGAAGGCCTTTGGCAGAAAAAAGCTCATGAGACAAACTTCTATTTAAACCTTATGATTTAATGACGGATTGATGGAGAGCTGCCCAGGACCTCTGTTGCCCCTCAAGTCCATTGCCATTGCTCCTTCTCTACAGGGTGTGCTATTCAGGAGGCCTTTTCCTGACTTAGTGTTCTGAGAGTCTTTGACCTCCTGAGAACTAATGCAGGCGGAGACCTACAGAGCTGCAAGTTGTTTTCTCTCAATATTCAAGGTCAAAGGTTTGCAGAAACTGGAAGGAACATGCAGTAGAAATCAAACATGGTATTTTGTTTCAGTTCTCATTTAATTAGCTGTATTATGATCAGCAAGTCAGTTTTCTTATCTGTAAAATGGAAAAAGCAGTATCTATTTTCCTACTCCATAATATGGTTGTAAGGGTCAAATATGGGTAAAACGCATGCAAATGCATGCATGTAAACATTTGAATATTGTCATTTTAAACTATTTAGTTTATAACCATGGTGTTCCAGACTTTCATATCCACCTACTGATTGGACGTCTCCATCTGGGAGTCAAAAGTCATTTCAGCCTCAACAAATCCGAAACAAAACTCTTTCTCCTTCCCTCCTCACTACCCCCATCTCATGCTACCACAGTCACAAAATAAAGCAACCCTGGTTTTCCTCCTGAATTTACTGTCACCATCCACTGGATTGCCCAGTTTACAAACATACCAATGCCCCCCATCCTGCATTTAGTCACCAGGTCCTATCTTTTTGATTGAATATATCCTTTTTTCTTTGTTTTCCTACTGTTGCCTTCATTCAGGTCCTAACGTCATGTTGGTATCACTAACTTCCAACTGGGCTCCCTGAATCTAGTCACATACTTCTAGTCCATCATCTACACAACTGCTCGGCATAATTTCTTTTTTAAATTTTGAAATATGTCAGGCCATCATAGCAATATGGTGAATAACAAGTCAACCATCTGAGTGTCCATCTCCTAGCTATCAACAGAAGGATTTTTCTAAAACATGTATCTGATCATTCCCTGCTCGAAACGTTTCAATAGCATACAGGACCCTTCCTGATCTGGCCCTGCCTCTTTGACCTTGCATTCACCATTCTTCTACTTGCATGCTCTAGCCACTTGCAATTACTTGCAATTGCCCCACTGTGCTGAGATGACTGAATTTGGGTGTTGCCTCTGTTTGTTCTGCATGGCTGATTCCTCCCAAGCTTTAAGGCTCAGATCAAGTATCTCCTCTCTATTCCCATTTCTCCTGGGCCACTTTGTGTACCTCCTTCCTAGGAGGTCATACACTATACAGTATTATCATTTGTTTACTTGTCTGATCTCACCATTCAACCCAAGGGTGGAGACTATCTAGTGCCCTGGCATAAATGTTTATTGAATTGAATAGGATCGGACACTCTTCTGGCCCACTGAGATGCCATTACTTGTCTATGTAAAGTAAGCAGTAAAGTAGCTGGGCAAACCACACGAAGCA
>NW_007726894.1:46869-47617 GCF_000696425.1 Galeopterus variegatus
TGTCTCCTCTTGATTGGAGAGTGTTTCCCTTTCCTTCAGTGGACTTTGTGTCTTCCTCCATTTTTGGAGGGGGGGTTCAGCTGGCCAGTACAGGGATGGAACTCTGGACCTTGATGTTATCAGCACCAGGATCCATCTTCCTCCATTTTCTACTGCTGGCAGTTAGCACATACATAGTAGATGCTCAGTGAATGCTGGTTGAACCGAACTCACCTTGTGGTCCCTGCAGGCAGAGCTCCCTGCTCCTCCTTTGCCTCCAGCCACATGGCAGGCATGTGTTTCTTCTCAGAGCTCTTGTACTTGTTGCTCTCTGCCTGTCTCCCTGTGATCCTCCCAGGGCTCATTCCCTCACTTGACTCAGATCTCTTCTTAAAGGTCCCCTTCTAAGAGAGGTCTTTACTGATTGCCTTATCTAAAATACTACCTCTGTCATATTTTATCCCCTTCCTTGGCTTTATCTGCTTCCTTTGTTCCTTTGTGGCACTTATCTGTTTGGCATCATGTTATCTATTTGTTTGTTTATTTGCTCACTCTTTCTTTCTCCCCTCAGAAACCACGAGAGCAGAGACTTTGTCTTTTCTCGTCTGTGTTTCCAACCTCTAGAAAAGTGCCTGGCTCCTACAGGCGTACTCCACATACCTGTTGAATACATGCTCGAGTACCTGTGAGCAGGACCTCATTCAGCAGCTGTCTCACCAGACAGAGTGGGCTGTGTCTGTATGGACTGTTTGTTTTGTTTGTTTGTTTG
>NW_007726894.1:49216-50262 GCF_000696425.1 Galeopterus variegatus
TGAAGCTATGATTCCAGAGAGATTACGTTTCTCCGTTTTCATTTAGATTTTATTTAATATATCCCCCAGTCCCCCCAAATTTCTAGATGGGCTTTTGGAGGAGATGCTAGTTAAAGAAAAAGGGTGGGAGGAGTCCTTAGTGATTAGAAATGTCACATCTTTCTGCAGGAAAATCCCTATCTTTCTTCCTTTTCTAACTGTTTTGAGGGAGTTTTAGTGCTGATGTAGGATGTCCACACTTAATCACCTCTAAACCAGAATCACGGAGGTAAAAGTTAGAAAATGACAGAGGGTTTGCTTAATCCTGCCTTTTCTGTTAAAACCAAGGGCAATTTAAGCCTTAGTTTCAAAGTTACTTTGGAACCCGGATTAAGATGGTTGGAGAGGTGAGTCCTACATGGAGTACTAAATTAATTGCTGATAAGCCTGTGCTCTCAACTGCTTTAACCAGTGTTCGTATTTCCTCTTTCTCAGCTTCTTTTGGTTTATTCTAATCACCTTGATATTGAATTATATACAACCTTCCTTGTATTACTGCATATTCACTTCATGTTTTCATTCTAGTTAGATCATAAAGTCCTTGTTTGGCCAAATGCCAAGAACTCTATATATGGGAATTTTGGATCTGCCACTGATTTGGGTTGTGATTTGGGGCAAATAATTTGGTTTTGGATTCTTAGTATCACCTATTTTACAATAGAATTATGGTCTTTTTCCTTGTATGGCATTTTGAAAGTAAAATCCTCCTAGATTTTCCTGATCCATTTCTCTTTCCATCATTCTGATCCATTGTCAGGCACAGTTATATAATTTTTTGGTTTAGAAAATGAGGTCATGATAAAAGTATAACAAAGATATAATTGCTTTTAGCTCCTTGTTTGGAAAGTGCTATAGAAGTCCAGGCTTAATGGAGGATGAGATATCAGGCTGTCCCTCAGGCTTATCACCTTGTCTTCACCATCCTTAATTCAGAATGAACAAATAACCCAGATATCAAAGCACATATATTCTACTTTTCATTTATTTATTTATTTATTTATTTATTT
>NW_007726894.1:50999-53385 GCF_000696425.1 Galeopterus variegatus
ATTTATTTATTTATTTATTTATTTATTTGACAAATAAAAATTGTGTATACTTGTCATGTGCAACACGATGTTTTGAAATATGTATACATTGTGAAATGGCTAAATTGAGCTAATTAACATATATGTATTACCTCTTTTCCATGTGTGGCAAAAACATGGAAAAAAACGGGCCGGCCCGTTCCTCCCATTCTTTTTAAAAATTATTATAAAAGCACTACATGAATACATTCTCATTGTAAGTATTTTAAACAGTATGGTAGAATACAGAGCAGAACATGATAGTCTCTCTTCACCATTCTATAAGGCTCCCAACACACAAATTTCCTTCCCCAGAGGTAACTGCTGTCAGTACTTGGTGAGTGTTCTTCTAGTCACTGTCCATTTACAGGGGTGTATATGTACATGTACATTTATAAAAGGGGCTTGTATTCGGTGTATTATACAATGACTTCTGTTTTTCAGTTACCCATTAACACCGTATGTCTTGGGAAATCTTTCCATGTCAGGACATATGGGTCCACCTTGTTTTCTTTTTTTTCCTTTGTTTTATTGTTGTTGTCAGTGGTTTTATAGTATTTCATTTTATGGATATACCTAATATTTAACTGCTTGCCTGTTGATAGATGTTAAGTTTTTAGTTTTTTGCTTTTACAGTGAAGCAATCTTATGCAAGCATGTGTCTTTGTGCACATGTACAAGTGTTTCTTTTGGATAGTTGCCTGAAAGTAGAATTGCTGGCTCAAAGTAAATGCTATTTTTGGGTTTGATAGATGCTGCCAAATTGTCTTCCCAAAGGAATTTACCAATTTAAGCTCATATCAGTGGTGTTTAATTGTGCTTGTTTTCATGATCTTTATAGGCACTTGATAATGTCATTGTTTTTGCTTTGGTCAATCTGATAGCTGAAAAGTGGTATATGATTGTTTTAATTTGCATTCTTCCAGACTGTGTCTCTGTAGATCTGACCTTGCCTACTTCCTACCTTTTAGGAATTCCTCAACATCGCCAGTTAATTGATTATATCTTTTCTTATTTTCTTGGGCTGAATCTGTCCGTCTGTCCATCGGTCTGCCTGTCTGCTTATCTATCAATATAAGGCAGGATATCTCTTCTGTCACTTCATAGAACTTTAGGCAGGAGATAGAGTAAATTTGTTTTCCCAATCCATTATCTTGATAAATTTCTCCCATAGATTCTTTCTGAGCTATAACTATACAGTATTTATAAATTTGTTTCTTTTTTCTCCTTAACATTATAACATAATCTCTTTTCCATCTTATTACATAGCAATAGAACTGGTGTATGTATGATATTCTACTCTGTGGTTGTACTGTAGTTACCATAATAATTTCCCTATTGGTGGCTATTTCCAAAATTTTGTTATTTTAAATAATGCCGTTTCCGTCATCTGAGCATAAAGACTCTGGGCCTAGATGGTTTTGCTCTTGATTCTTTATAATTTTAGTGCTCTACGTCAGTTATTCCTGAGTATAGAAATGAGTAGATAGATAACTGTGCAGCTGAGCTGTGACCCAAACTTAACAGTGATACCATCCAATAACAATAGAACAAAAAGCCAAAACTTTAGAGCAGCCTTACTTATGAATATAGATGTGAAAATTCTAAGTAATATACTCTCAGTAAATACTCACAAGTAGAATTCCCTAAAAGACCGTAATGGATAACAGCGAAATAAGGTCTATTCCAAGAATGAAAGAATGGCTCTCTCTATATACATATTTATAATATATATATTTAAAAACAAAACACACTTCCATTTAGTGCCAGGAATTTAAGCAGAGACCTGAAGTGGAACCAACTGACTCACACAGTAGTAAATACAAAATAGGGCAACAATATTGGTTTCAGCTGTCTGGTTCGTTGGTCTGCTGGAATGTCATACACAAGCTAAGTCACACTGCAAATGATTGTTTTCTGTCTGTGGCCACTGGCTGCCACTTCTAGCATAATAGGACCATGTTAGGGGGAGTGGAAAAAGTGAGCACCTCTTCTTACCATGTTCTCCCTGCTTCTGCCAGTCTCTTCTCTGTCCCCAAGTTGGATGCAGCAGAGATCACCCACCATTTACCCCAGGACAGACCGACGGGAGGGGGCCGATCACTGTGTTTTCTAACTATAGCCAGACTCACCTCCATAGCAGTACCTGTGGCTCTCGCCTGGACTCCTGTATAGGAATCCGGCTCTGGCAGTGGCACCTGGAGAGAATAGTAGGGCCTCCTGCTGAATGGAGGAAGTTGGGCAAATGAATGGGTGAGTTGCCAAAGTCACTTGTGAAGGGACCAGGAGTGATAAGGAAACAACAATACATTCAGTCAGCTGCTTTTGACTTCTAACTCCCAAACCTGCCTGCTACATGGGGGAAGCC
>NW_007726894.1:53880-55043 GCF_000696425.1 Galeopterus variegatus
CCTGGAGAGAATAGTAGGGCCTCCTGCTGAATGGAGGAAGTTGGGCAAATGAATGGGTGAGCTGCCAAGGTCACTTGTGAAGGGACCAGGAGTGATAAGGAAACAACAACACATTCAGTCAGCTGCTTTTGACTTCTAACTCCCAAACCTGCCTGCTACATGGGGGAAGCCATCTCCCATGGGAGTGAAGTCAATGAAACCATATTCTAACTGTTGAGTCTTTCCAGGAGCCAGGGCTTCAAGGCATAAGACTCCTGGTTCCTTAGTCAACCACCCTCTCCACTCTTTCTACTCTCACTCCTTGTGCTTCTTCTTCTTTGTTGTCTTGCTGTATTTTGATGTGTGCCTTGCCCTCTTGCGTGTATCACTCTCAGATCTCAGCTGTCAGAGTCAGATGATTTCCTGACTCTGTTTCTTTTTCTAGAAGAATTTCTCATGGGATCAGGCTTCTCAGACTCTGCTGACTTTGCCTCTTCTCCTTTTCCTCATCAGATATCAGAGTATTTGTTCCCACCAGGTTGCATGAAGCAGTCTTTTACAAAGTGGCCTTTACAGCCACACTTCTTGCAGGTAGTGTTCAGGACAGCCTTGAGTGTGATCCTCTGCCTAGTGTAGTCCTGGAAGAACCTCCTCTGCCTCTCTTCTTACTCAGTGATAATGTTGTTGGGATAGAGGTCTTTCCCAGTCCCTTGGTTGACAACTTTCATGGAGAGGGATACTTTTATCCTATAATTTTTCATCTCTGAGCCAGTAAGCTTCACTCATACTTTGTCTTCCATCTGTATCTCAGAGGGTTTATCCATCTGACAGGATGACATGTGAGTCTTATGGACCAGACCTTGCTTCTGACCACCTGGGATTTTGATAAAGCCTCCATAGTCTATCACCATAGCAACCTCTCCCTGGAAAATAGTGTAGAGAGCAGGCAAGTTTTCCATGGTCTTGGGCCTTCCTGAATTCATCCATAATGTTTATGGCTCTTCCATTTCTCTTCTGCTAAAGCTAATTCAAGTGTCTCAGCATCAGCTTCGAGTCCCCTAGGTGTGGCTGTGTGCAAAACAACAAACCCTAAGAATGACTCAATATTAAGAAACCTATTGATAACAACATACTAGCTCATTAAATGTGAAAAACTATGATTATCTGCATAGATGAAAAAATGC
>NW_007726894.1:56045-87636 GCF_000696425.1 Galeopterus variegatus
TTGCGATCCGTTGCCGGACACGGAAAAAAGACAAAAGACAAAAAAAAAAACAAAAAAAAACTCCCAAAAAACAACATACTAGCTCATTAAATGTGAAAAACTATGATTATCTGCATAGATGAAAAAATGCATTTAAACAATTATCTCTAAAAAGGAAAAACAATAATAGGATACTTTCTTTACATCTTGCAGAGAGTCTACCTCACACCAATAGAGGTATTCTCTTAAGAAGCAGGGACAAAACAAGGTTGCCCTCTGCTACTTAATATTATTTTAGAAAATCTGGCCAATACAGTAAGGTGTGAAACAGAAATAAGAATTAAGGCTTTGAGGATCAATAAGGTGACATTTTGACTTCCCTAGTATGGTATTTCTGATTTAAATGAGATACTCAAATTATGGATTCTGGTGTTTTTTTTGTTTGTTTGTTTTTTTATTACTAATAAGACATATTTACAAAGAAAAGACAAAACTGTCTCTTGCATCTTAACACATGTATCTTGGTGCTTTTTTGATGTTGGTCCTTGGTCGAATCACCTTGATTATCTGGTCTGTTGAAATCTCTCTCTCAAGCTTTCAGTCACCAGCATAGGGGTGGGTGCTCAATACCTGTGACTGGCTGAGTGGTATGATTCCGTGATATTTTTGATGACCTTTCAATGATCTGTTTTTGCAATCCTGGGAGTACTCAGAGGCATGAGTCCCAGACTGAATGTATAATGAAGTTACAGATAAGGGTTCAGAACAAGCTCTGAAATGACGACACTGTTGTCTTGACACTTGACTCCTTGTTCAGCAAACCATTGTGCACCCTCAGTGCTATGCATTTCTGTAGTATATAGCTGCCGTCCTTTATCAGGAGTCATTTGGAAGTAACCAGTTTGGTTAGTCACCACACAGAAATCTTTTTTAAGTAGGTAGCTGTCTCTAACTTTGGTTTGTGAGTTCAGTCTGTGAAATCTCTCTCTTTTTTGCCCCCTGACAGCATGTGGAGAGGGCCAAATGTGAACTGTGTTGACAGCACTGGCTACACACCCCTGCACCATGCTGCTTTGAATGGCCATAAGTAAGTAATGATGTGCTACATTCCTGCCCTGCAGAACCCAGGCCTTCATGTTGTCTTTTTCACTTTCTTTAAAAGTTTGTTAAGCAGTGGTACTGAGGAACAGAGAAAAACAAACTAAATTCAGTCCAATCGGAATTCCTGAGACTCTCTTTAGTGTATAATTAATTAATTTATTTTATTTATGTATTTTTTTATTTCTGTTTTAGGCAGCTGGCCAGCATAGGGATTGAATCCTGGAATCCTTGAGCTAACTGGCCAGCCCTCTTTAGTGTATAATTTGAATATTTTTCCCCAACCTGTGTCCCTCCCCGCCCCCGCTGCCAAATCTTTAGCCAAAGATTAAGTTTTACCTTTTCTTCTATTTGTTTTTTTCCCCTTCTGGAATGTCCCAGTGCTATCCCACTAATCTAAATATAAAGATCAAATTAGGGGCATCCAGATCATAAAGGGGTTGGGATCTGTTAGGTAACTAACCCCTTGATAAACTGAAAATAGATTGGATGTTCATGAGAAACTTGTCTTCTTTAAAATAATTTATTTACTCTGTTTTCTTGCCTGCCATTTTCCCCTCATTATATTAGCTCTGTAGACAACAAGAACTGTTTTTAAGGGGGAAAAATACATAAGTAATATGGCCTATTTAATTATTTTAAGTCTAAAGAGGTTATTAGGAATTGAGTAGGATTCGCATGGAAAGTTTTCTGGAGAAGGCATGCTTTGGGGAGAATTTGAGAGAGAAGACATAGGCCTAAATGATGGGGCACGCCCCTTTGAGTGAGGGACAATGTGATGGCTCAGCAGAGGGGCAGGCAGGGTTGTGGAGCAGTGAGTGGGTTTGCCAGGATGTGGAAGAATGGAAATCAGAGTGTGATGGAACAGTGGATGTGAAAGGGAGTTTGAAGCAAAGTACTGTAGGAGATTAAAGTTTAGTTTTTACGAGGAAGAATTATTGGAATCATTTTAGATTTTTCTAAGCAAGAAGCAGGGTCCTTACCACCTTACAGTATTCTGTATCACTTGTCCAGTATTTGGCCTTGCCTAATTGACTTCAACATGCCAAAAAGAGGTAGTGGTTATTTTTTCAATATTAAACTTTTCTAAAATATATTGAATGTGATTATTATGTTTTTTCTGTAGCCATCTTAGAAAAAGTTAAAAAGAAATCTATAGAGATCCCTCCTCCCTTAAATAGTGGGGTAACCCGATTTAAAATAAATCTTTAACATAAATGACTGTAGTTTGTTAGCTAAGTTCATTCCCAGATACTTGGTTTATAGATTTGTTTGTAGATTTTCTTTGACCTCATGCGCATGGGAATAATTATACACTTGTATCTGCTTAATTAGTGGTGTCACCAAGAAGAAAGCCATGTCCCTCTCTCTGAAGGTATCAAATGATACCATATGTATCTGGCTTATGTTTGCAACAACTTTCATTCTGCTCTGCCTGTCTGCTATCAGCTCCCACATCAATAAATGCTCTGAATAATGTGGTGAATAATGATATTTGTCTTCTGTAACTACTTTTATGTGAATTCTATCCCTGAATGCTGTTTAAATATCACAAACAAGGAAATGTTACAAGGAAACAAGGAGACTAGTTATTTTCAAAGTAGTGGAAAACAGGTGGGTTATCAAGAAAACCTAAACAGGGAGGTGATGAGTCAGTGTAGCACGGCGCAAGATTGTTCCACCACAGATCAGCAGCTGTACAAGTAGCTCATGGAATAAAAGAAAAAGCCTGAGCCGTGAACTCAGGTAGAGATGAGGAGCCAAATGAGATAGTATCTGTGAAAGGGCTTTGTGCTATACAAATGTAAAGAGCTATTAGCAGGGAAGCTTCTGGGTTCTGCAGACTCATGATTGATTTTTGCCTTCTAGGGATGTGGTTGAGGTTCTTCTGAGGAACGATGCTCTGACCAACGTGGCTGACTCAAAAGGCTGTTACCCTCTGCACTTGGCAGCCTGGAAAGGAGATGCCCAGATAGTGCGGTTACTCATCCATCAAGGGCCCTCGCACACCCGAGTCAATGAACAGGTCGGAAGGAAGACAGGCTTTCCTCCCTCCACTCAGCTACACCCAGACCTTAGCAGTTCCCTCAGCTCCATAGCTCAAATCTCTTCCATACCCTACACATGATTCCTCTCTTTCCAGTTCTGCTCCTCTTAGTGTATTAGGGAAATTTTATATTGTGAGGATGCATTTCATATGCATTTGACTCATGCAGATTTGGAATAGTGCTATATTTAAAAATATACCTATTTTCTTTATGTACAAAACTTGAAATAATGTACATCGTTCAAAATTATATAGAGTCAATTTCAAACTGGGCTTAATTAATTGTAAATTGTTCTTAGTATTGTGTGAACCATGCTGTTATTTTACATACATCAGAATGTGCAGAAGTGGAAGTATTCGTACTAGTGCTGAAAAATGGACTCAGAAATCAGAAACATGTGAGTGGAGGTCAGAGGTAATTCAGGGGAATGAAGGTCATTTCCATCGTGTCCTCTGATGTTAATTTAAGAGTGAACATGCTTTGAAAAAGCAGAGATAATTCTTCAAAAATAAAAAAGGCAGCATTCAAGCAAAAATACCTTGCAATAGCCGTGGATTTAGGTACTCTGAGAATATACCTCTTCTTCTTTACTTGTATTCCTTTGGGAAAATTATACTTGAATTATGAAAGTTTTAGGCAAGCCTTTCATAAATACAACCAGTGTGAGAGGAGATGGGCTTTCCTATATGACAAGTTCTCCTGTTTTCCCCTCTATTCTGAATTGAGGCAGGTACTTTTCTCAGTTGCTTGAATGAAGGAGATGCTGCTTTTTTTCAGTGAGCTTAGGACTGTTTTCCTAATGGCTTTACTGAGAAGAGATTGTTAAATTACCTGAAGGATTAGATCGAGGTTTTTCCTTAAAAAATAGGAAATCATTCTGTTGAGTCCATCTGTCAACAAGACCAATCTAGCTCTCAGTGAGCTATTAAGAGCATGACTTTGATTCTGAGAAGGGTAGCTTCTCTGAGGTGTGAGAAAATTAAAGTAATACTCCCACATCTCTTTATTTGAGATTGTGTGTGTGTAGCTGTAATCAGCTTCCCTTTCCCCATTTGGGCTGTATTTTCCAGGTAGGTGAGCAATAGACATTTAAGATCTTCAGTGAGGTTGTTTGTTTATAACATTTGGGAATGAAAATTATTTCTTTGGGATTGCCTCTTTAGAATCTAAATGTGATTTTACTCCTCCTGGTTAAGGTGGTAATTTCTCTCCTCTGGAGGAAATGTATAAAGAAGTTTGCTTGTAACTAATATTCTTCAATTTTGAAAAACTTGGTCAACCATTAAAGTCCTTCTCATTTAAGAAAATTTCAGCAACCATTTCTAATCCTGTCTTTGCTCACTTTTGCCTTGGAACACAGCTGCTTGGATTTTTGAACCACTTGAGTGTGCTAGCTTGTCCTGCTCACAGCTGCCTCCTGCCTGGAGTATCCGTTGATAGGTGGGACACCAGCCCAGTGCTTTGAGTATCTGGCAGGCAGGTGGGTGGGGCAGGAGTGGGGCAAGATATCTGCAGGAGCTAGAAGAACCTAATGGAACTAGGGAGTGGCTATAAATACTACATTGATTTATTTAAAAATCGTTTATGTGGTTCTAGTTGGATGCTTGGATCAAAAAGTGGTAATAAGTGAGGTGCCCTGGAGGTTGTCTTTCCCATTAACTTCCTTTTGAATCATCCAGAGGGCCAATCTGAGTTGTTCTAGTGTTGCACCCCCTAGGAGCTGTGTGGTGCTTTGATGTATTTCATCCATTTTATCATCACATTTTCTTTTCCTTTCCTTTTTGTAGAATGCTCTTGAGATCAAAGAACTCAAAAAGTACGGCCCCTTTGACCCTTATATCAATGCCAAGGTGTGTACTTTGCTGCCAGGATTTCTCTGCATCATTTCTCCAAGCTGCACCTTTTCTTTGGTCCTCTCTGGCTCTTCTTCACTCAGGCTTCTTCTCCTTATCCTGACTGTTGTCTGCTTCAGCCTGTCTGCTTTTGGCTTGTCTGGGAATGGGAAAATGCAGCAGCAGTGGGTTTTAGGTTTTATTTTTAAAATCCGTACTAATTCTGGAAAGGTTGGGTGCTTTTCCTGAAACATCTGAAATGGCAAGAATGGGGAAATACAAGGGACCATATTATATGCTTAATTTACTATTTTGATTTCTAAAATCATTTAAATTCAAAAAAGAAAAATGCAGTTAAAAATGTTAAACAAATTAGCTTTTTAATAAGCACAAAAAAATGATTATTTCCTGGAATTAAAAAATAATTTTTAGTTTGCTTTTCATATTTCTTTTGAAGTGGAATCTGATTTTTCTTTCAGGTTTCAATAGCTAACAGTAGAAGTGTTGGGGAAAGGACACAGGTGACTTCACTTTATTCTTATAAAAGCTGTTGCTTGCCACTCCCCTCTCGTTTTCTGGAGTTTGTGCATTTCTGCTTGATGCTTTAAAACCTCAGTCCAATCTCTTCAGCCATTAGCTTTTCTCTCTGCTTGTCATTCTTGACCCATGAAAAGCTCTGAAATAGGAAACGATGTTGCAGGGCCAACCAGGGCACTCGCCTTGTGTCTCCCTCCCTGTGGTGGTCTCCCAGGCCTGGTGACGAATGGCCCAGCCCTCTCTACCTCTTGGCCTTCACCACGTTGGAATGCAGAGCTTTTCGGGGGGCTGGTAGTGGTAGCCTTATTCCTCAGTGCCCCCACCTGCTTTTTGTTGATAAGAGGTTTTATTCGGTTGTTGTTGGCAACAACTTGGAGTTTGGTTAAGACGCTGCATTATCCGCATTAGCTACTTTTTATTTTCTCTGAATATAGCTACCTGGGGAAGGGAAATATAAAGTACTTCAGCATGTTTCCAAATGCAAGGCAGTTATTTTATACTTTTGAGAAATACTGATTTAGCAAATGAAGCTCCCTGGGGGCTGGGCCTAGGAAGACCCTGTGGGAGAATTTTTTTTAGCTTTCAGGCCTTACTGGTGGAGAAGTAGGTTGACCTGAGGTACTGGAGCACATCAGCCCAGTTTTGGCCCACTCTTTAAATTCAGTTTTCTAATCTTCGAGGTACTGTACCTTAGTTGTCTTTTTTTTTTTTTTTTTTTTGGAAGTAGAGCGATAGAGCGGAAAACTCACGGGTCATGGGCTTTCACGTCAGACCTGAGTTTGAATTCTATGGGGTCACTTACTGCTTTTGTTGACTTGAACAAGTTTCTTAATTTCTCTAAGCCTTAGTTTCCTCTTCTGTAAAATGGGGTACTTCTATCTACCTTGCTGGATAGTTTGGGAGTTTAAATAAGGTAATGTACATAAAGTAAAAATATCTGGTAGCTGGTAACATTTGAGATCCTAATTATTAAAAGTATATACAGGCCCTTTGTATCTGTGGCTCCACATCCATGGATTCAGCCAACCGTGGCTTAAAAATGTTTGGGAGGGGCTTGACCCCACTTGACTGGGGTCTTGTTTGGGGTGCTGGTGTGGACCATCCACATGGGCTCCCAGGCCATATCTTGCAGCCAAGCAGGAAGTTGAGGAGAAGCAGTGGCTCCAGCATTTACCCTTCTATTTCAGTACAGGAGAGCCCCCTGAGGTGGACAGGAAAGAAATTTGAGGAGATCCCAATCACATACATTAAAGCATTCTACAACAACACACAGATCCAGGTAGTCTCTGCCACTAACCAGTGTCTTGCCCGAACTTCCTATGGCACTGGGGGTAGTGGCAGAGAGGGTTTCAGAATGCCAAGAAGGTCACAGACAGCAGGCTTAGCTGCAGCAGTGAAAGCTGCAAAGAAGGGTATGACCCACATCCCAGTAGTGGTGAAAGGCCTGGGGCCAGGGAGCTCGTCTGCCATCAAGGGACTGACCATGGAGAGCCTGGAAGTGATCTCAGTCACAGAAAACACCCCCATCCTGCACAATGGCTGCCGCCCCAGGAAGGCTCGGAGGCTGTGATGGGAAGGAAGCCTGCATTTGAACCTCACCTCATGTCTCACCTCCAGTTGGACCTGTAGAAAAGCTCACTGTCAGAGCCATCTCCAGAAGGGAGCTTACTGGAGATCCTTCAAGCAGTAGGGGAGAGCTCTGCCTCCTTACGCAGTGGCCTTTACTTGCACCTCCAACTGGAGATGGGTGTGCCCCACAAGTCAGACTGCCTTTCTCAGATGAGAGGGGACCTACAGGGGCAGCTGTGGCCCAGGATCCAACCTCTGTTCTGAGAAAATAAAAGATTATCTAAAAAAAAAAAAAAATGGGGGCCAGGAATTCCACAAAGTTCCAAAAAGCAAAACTTGAATTTGCCACGCACCAAGTACTGCAATGAATCCACACGAATGAAGTGATATGTAGACATTGTGTTAGGTATTGTAAGTAATCTAGAGCTGATTTAAAGTACATGGGAGAATGTGTGTAGGTTATATGCAAACACTACACAGTTTTATGTAAGGGACTTGAGCATCCACAGATTTTAGTATCCATGGGGATGGGGGTGTCTTGGAACCAACCCCCCATGGATACTAGGGGACAACTGCATATAATGTGGTATTTCTGAAAAGGCATTTTGGAATCTGTTCTTGTTACTAGTAGATGATGCTTAATGAAACATTGCTCAGTCTATTCAGGGTTTTATTTTGAGGGGAGAGACCTTGAAGTGATTGTTTTCCCACTCTGTGGTTAGTTTAGTTAGCTTATTAAGCTTGGATTAAAGGGTAAGACTTTGTTTCTTGAAAGTACATTTTCCTATCCTTTAATTTTGCACACATAAAAGAAAATTAGTCTAAATAAGAACATTTTTCTCTCTTTGGAAATACTGCCCTTTGTCTTTTCCCCTCCACCCTGAAAGACCAAATGATGTGAACTACATTAAGGGATAAAGCCGTTTGGATTGTGCTGAGAATGCAGACCCTTCTTGAGCTGATTCGGATCTAACCTCCCTTGGTTTTGTATTGACTGGCTTGTGTCTAGGAACTGTTTTGCTCATTACATTGGAGTGCTAAGTCCTTTCAGGCATCTGTAAAAATTAAGAAGTCTTAGATGCCTTTTCTGAGAGCAAGATGGTTTTGATGAACTTTGATGTTCCTTTTCGACATTTGGGTCTTTTCCTTTTTCAGAAAGTCAGCATGAACCAATCCAAATGTAAATCATCCTTAGCTAAGGTAGAATTATGAAAATTGTTCATTCCCCCCCTTTTAAAATGATTTTAATTTGGTTTGAATATCATAAAATAAGCAATAGTCAGATAAGTTTTAGGATAGATCTATTTTTTTGTCCACTTAAAAATAATTTACAGTTTTAGAGCTAGAAGGGACTTGTAGTTTTATCTAGACCAGTTGTCTCCAAATGCTGATCAGCCAGTCTGGTAGCATCAGTAACACCTGGCAAGCTTTACAGAATTTTTAATTTTGAAAAAATTTCCAACTTAAAGTTGTAAGAATAATGCAGTGAACTCCAATATATGAGGGTATGTCAAAAGGTTCATGGAAATATTCCTATTATCTTTTAATTCTGTCTTTCCACGAACTTTTTGAAGTACCCTCGCACTCTTTCTGTTACTCTAATTGTTAACACTTTGCCACATTTGCTTTTTCCTCATAATTAGATTCAGCTTATACATTTTTGGCAGGAATATCACAGAAGTGATATTATGTCCTTTTTAGTGTCACATCACAAAGCATATGATGTCAGCTTATCTCACTCTTGATGATGATGACTGATTGCTTGATTAAGTTGGTGCCTGCAAGGTTGGCAAGCTTTTTAATAAGAGTTTCCTGGGCATTACCATCTGAGGGAGTTACCTTGGAAAGTCAGGGGTTGGACCTACTACTAGTTATTTTTAAACTTCTATGTAATTCCAAAAGGAACCAGTTTGAGAGCCACTAATCTAGGCCAACTTTCTACACATAGCAGGAATCGTCTTCCCTCTGTTACCTGAAAGGTGGGCCATCCACCTCTTATTTACTATTTGTCTTTTCTAAAAACAAACAATTCATTACCACTTGGTGGCCTCTTTTTGGATTCCACTGATTTTTGGTTTCTTAAGTTTGGTTGATGTCTGTTTTCTTAAACCTTCCATCTTTTGGTCAGAGTTCTGCTTTCTAGAGCACTGCAGAATAAGTCTAACTCTTCTTCCTCATGGTGAGCTCTGTTCTCATGTTTCCCCTATGTCTTCTCAACCTCAGTAGTCTCAGTTTTTCCTTTCTTTCCAATTATAGTATGTTTCTAGAGCCTATACCATCATTGCTGCAGAGAGCTGTGGCCCAGATATCCCTAACTTAGGCATCTGTCAACTGTGGATAATGTGCAGTGGGCTGAAATTAGGTACTGGTAGGTGATGGCCCTGAAATAGTTCCAAGAAGAGAAAGGCCATGGAAATATTTTCATCTGCTTGTAGTTTATGCATATATATAATGGATTTACACATTGAATGGAGTCTCCAGATATAAGGGGGATGCATGGGAATGTCTTTTTTTCTTAGAAGTACTGACCATAGAAATGAAAAATAAAAGTGAATCTCAAGATGGGTAGGAATGGAGAGTTTGTGCAAAGTCTTTGGGAAAAATTGGGGTATTTCATCTTGCTCCCCTTCCTCAGTCCAGACTCATAGTATTATGATTCTGGGAACTCGTCAGGTTTTGTGAGCACCTGTAGTGTAATTTAGAAGGTGTGAAAGGGAGGGATTCCAGATGATTAGGGTCTGTGCTTCTCCTTGGAATCTCTCCCTTTTGTATGGATCCGTGAATCAACACTTAGTGACTTCCTGCCCTGATAGTTGTCAGACTCAACGGGGAAATAGTAATAAGAGCTCATTGTGAGTGGGAGAGAGACATGGTCACCACAGGCATAAACTCGAGTATTATTGTTACCAGAGCACGTCTGGGAAGGCTGAAACGTAAGTAAGATGCTTCCTACACTGTGAATATGACTAGCTTTCTGCAGAGATGTGGTTAGACCATTTTTAACAAGAGGCAGGAAATTTGCTGGTAGCAGGGCAGCCTTGTGGCAATTACCTTCATTCTGACAAAAAAAAAAAAGAAATGAGATGACTTTTTCATATTTATTCTCTTGCTAGATGGTTTAGAGTTTTAAAGTTCTTCCGACCTTACTTGTATACTTTTTGACAACTTGGATATAAAAGAGTAATATTTGCATCAGAGTAAACAAGTTTTTCTGGATTGGAATTTTAATAAGAATACACCGACTTTCTTGGCCCTTGCTGTCACGCTAATCCTGAGTTGTAAAATGCAGATGTAAACTTCTCTGTGTTGCCACCCTGCCCTAGAATCATTACAGAAGGATCCTGTGAGTTTTTGTTGATGTAGCTGTCTTCGTAGTGAAGAAGTGAAGTGACTGCTCAGGGAACTCATGCCATAGCTTGATAGAAAAGGAGCTTTCCAAACGGGTCTCCCAAAGGGTTTGTTTGGCACTGGGAATCTCAAGGATTTGCTTTCTGCCCAGCCATTTCCCCTTCCTCTGGACTTTCAGGTTGAGGTGGAATTTGCCCCTTGGGGCCTACTTGCATCACAGGAGGCCGTTACTAACAGGCGGTGTTCTGTGGCCGGTGAAGGCTGCCTGCACTTTCTCAGCAGCTGCTCTCCTTGAGCTGCATTTGAGCTCAGTGCTGCCTCTGCATCCTCTGTTTAATCTGTGTGCATTTATCTTTGCTTGTGGCTCCTGCGCCTACCTTTTCTGTCCTTATTTCATTTTTAAAATTGTCTTTGTCATCATTGTGGCCTTTTGGAGCCTGCTCCAAGCAGCTCTGGATCTTTCTGGTATACTTGGTATAGCTGGAAAAAATGATGCAGTCAAATGCCAGATCAAAAGCAAATGGTATTGCATGCATGTTTGGGTAACTTCTAATTCATTACTTTTAATGTCATTAATAGAATTAAAGCAATTGTAGAAACATTTAATTTTTACCTTTTGACCACTGAAAGGTGCACAATATTGACTTGATGGACAAACCCCCTCTTAAGTTTGGTTTCTGAAGTGTCACAGCCTGTTTGATATATTCAGGAATCTGAAAATCTTGTGGGAGAATTATTTTCATTAGTGCTTCTCAAAAAGGAGAGGTCATGGAAATTGTTTTATTTCTGCTCTAATTATACATTGTCAATAGTAGTAAAAGAAAAAACATAATTGGAATGGCTGACATTTTGCTTCTGATGGTTGATAAAGCACAAAATTCTCCCATTTAATCTTAGATTCTGTCTTTAGTTTGAAACACAATTGGCATAAGAGGACCATGGATTGTGGTTAAATTGATGGCAACATTACATTTGAATATTTTGCACCTCTCACACAAAACATTCCAGCGTCTGATTGCATCTTTCTTACGTAAGAATCACTCCTTGCACTGGCTGCCATTTTAATGAGGTAGATGCTGCATTCATTGGTTGGTGCAGACTCCTGGAGTAGGCACAGTGCAGTGTCAGGGTCCCTGTGCCTCTGTGACTTAGCTTGAATGCTTCCTTCCCCGGAAGTGGCTATTGGCTGATACCTTGAGAGTGATTTTTGGTGCTGTGCTCTCTTGCTTTCATTGTTGGCTGATTGATTTGCATGCAAGAAACTACACTGATGATAAACTCTTTTTAAAAATCTTGTGTGTAAGGCAATAGATGGTTGACAAATCCAGAATCAGAACCATAAGGTTGAATAAGTATAAATTGTTGTAAAACCAGTTGAAGTTTCAAATGAAACAATGGCAGTGATATTATTGGAATTTACCCGTGTCAAAGCTTCTACCAGATGCCTGCCACATTCCCTTGTTCACTGTCTTTGCAATCTGGAGACACTTCCCTCATGGCACACAGGAGACTGCAAATGTTTAGGAGATGACTGCTCCCCTCTTGCAGTAAATGGGGGAAGATGTGGCCAGGTGGAGCAGTCAGGCTTGTTTGTGGGGGATTATGCCTGGATTCTGACTTTTATTAATCCACAAGTATTGCTGCTATTTTTCTCATTTGAATTTCAGTGGTTTTGTCCCAGTCAGATGCTAGTCTGTCAGTCACCTTTCTGATGTGATCTGCTCGTTAACCCTTTAGAACAATGACAACGAGACAGCCCTGCATTGCGCAGCACAGTACGGCCACACAGAGGTAGTGAAGGTGCTCTTAGAGGAGTTAACGGACCCCACCATGCGCAACAACAAATTCGAAACACCTCTGGACCTGGCAGCACTCTACGGGCGACTGGAGGTGGTGAAGATGCTCCTCAATGCACACCCCAATCTCTTGAGCTGCAACACTAAGAAGCACACCCCTCTTCACTTGGCAGCAAGGAATGGCCACAAAGCCGTGGTCCAGGTCCTCCTTGATGCTGGCATGGACAGCAACTACCAGGTAGCAGGGCAGATACTCCTCCCAGACACAAGGGACTTAGTCATTTTGGAAAAGGCACAAGTACTATGCTTCTGGGCTGTGTTCTTATTTAGCATGTTTCACATCATGTTTCAGATGCTTCCATTTGTTGACTCATTTTAATGTGAAACTTTAGAAACAGATGAACTCCTCTAGTGAATCTGTTATTTTTTTGTTTCTTTTCAGGGGATAATATATAGTCATTAAACCCTGAAAAGATGTGCTTATGGACTCTCACCCCAAATTAGAAAAGTTTCGTTATCTTCCTATACATGTGTTCCCACTTTAGCACCTCCAAAGTCTCATCAACTTGACAGTGCCAACAGGAGACTTAGCATTTCCCTTTGTTGTTAGCCTTCCCCATTCACATGAATGATTGCTTAGGCTTTGCATTGACCAAATCACATTTGAAGTGAAGGTGTTTTCCTTCTCATTATTCCTTCCATCCAGGAAGACAGAGTTTTGAGGAGTGTCAACAATAGGTAGCTCCAGGAGTAACTGTTCAGTTATTCACATGGGGCCTGCTGGTGGCACATAAATGGCTTTGATGTATGGCCACGATTGTGATTTTGGAATCCATATAAGAAACATTGGAAAGATAATGACAGAAGGCTTTGTGTGGTTTATTTTTGTTCAGTTATTCACATGGGGCCTGCTGGTGGCACATAAATGGCTTTGATGTATTGGCCACGATTGTGGTTTTGGAATCCATATAAGAAACATTGGAAAGATAATGACAGAAGGCTTTGTGTGGTTTATTTTATTTTTCTGTCCCTTCTTGTCATGTCCCGTTTGTCATGTGAAGCCACGCCAAACTGTTCTGATGACATCCTGCTCTGCACTCTCGTTTGCTTTCCAGACGGAGATGGGCAGTGCTTTGCATGAGGCTGCTTTGTTTGGCAAGACCGATGTGGTACAAATCCTGCTGGCTGCAGGTGAGAGGTTGGCAGTGCTCTTGTCTACACAGCATGCCAGGGTTGGGATTGTTTCTCCCTAGCCTCCCTAGAGGGCGATTTTTGCTGGCTGCATTTGAACCCAATGTATGTGTGTCTTCACTGGTTGATTACAAGCGTGTGAATTGTTCTTGAATAGCTGGATTAAATGGCTTTGGAAGAAAAATGTTGGTCATGCTGCTGGGAGCCTTAGGTGTCCTGGAATTTGACCTTCTTTGAGGCTGGCTTGAAAATGCTCACTCCTCTGGTCCACCTGGTATACCTTTGTAGGAATTGATGTCAACATAAAGGATAACCGTGGACTGACTGCTCTAGACACTGTCCGGGAACTGCCTTCTCAAAAGAGCCAGCAGATAGCAGCACTTATTGAAGGTATCAGTCCATCTTTCAGTCTGGGTGACCAAGGAACACACTATCCAAACCAAGGCATTTGTATTTGGTGCAGCTTTTTTTTTTTTTTTTTTAATCTTTCATGTAGATCATATGACTGGAAAAAGAAGCACAAATGAGGTAGATAAAACTCCTACACCCCAGCCACCTGTCATCTCCAATATGGACTCCGTGTCACAGAAGTCTCAGGGTAAGGCCACTCTTCTCTGCCAGTAAAGGGGCACTCCGCTTGAAAAGAGTTGAACATTCTTGGACAGAATGGAAAGTCTTAATTTTAGTAATAACTTCAGGGGGTTGTGAGTACTTAAGTTTATATTCAATTTATTTTTTTCAAACTACTATGTGAGGTTTTATTGGACATAGGTTAGGCCTTTGACTGTGGGCCTCTTCTTTCCTACTTCATTTTATTCTCCACTTTTACGTTGACTCTATGAAATCTATTCTGGGGATGTATTGTGGGGAGGATCATCTCAAGATGAATTCACATCTCAGTGAAACCTTTTTCTAATACACATGATGGTGACTGCATAGTTGATCCACAGTAAATATTTAATGAATGTCATCTGGTTAGTCGATTGTGGCAGTATATCATTTGGCCAGCAAATGTGGTTTGGATGCTAGCTTAGGCAGTCCAGACTATCCATCATTAGCCAGAATCCACTTTTTCAGATTTATTGAGCAGCCTTTGGGTTTTGGGTATGATGAAGGACAAAGATAAAGACTGTCTGACACCTACCCCCAAATAAAAATCACAATAAAGAAGGCTAGAGAAACAGAACAAAGCTAAAAATGAAAAGGGGAAAGGGATTTCCCAGAAAAGTACAGAGATACAAGGGTAAAGGTTGCCCGGCCTATCTTTTCTGTGGATTCCTCATCTCCCTCTCCCCACATATGTTTTTTCTTGACTTCATAATCTGCTAGCAATGGAATTAGTAGTTCACTAAGCTCTTAGCTTTTAAGGATTTTACATTTATAGTTTTGACTATTTGCATGTGACCCAGGCATGCATGGTCTCTAACAGTTGGTAATTTTGTAGAGTCACGAATTTGGATCCCAGGTGCTCCAAGGTTGGTAGTTATAGCAAGTGAGTCTAACAGCAGCACAGCCCCTCCATCTCAGGAAGGCTTTGCTGTCCTCCGTTTTGCTTGAGCATGTGGAGGCTCTTATTAAAGAATTTAAAGGATGACTTCAGTTTTTCAGTTATACCTTGCTACATTTTATGGGTTGTTTATGCTGTCATGGTATTGAGGTATTTGGGGTTTTATAAATGTCTTAAGAGGTATCCCTTATGATGCCAAGTGTTTTCCATATTGAATTTGAGAAAAATCTGCTTAGATCTCAGGGTATAAAGAGCAGCTGAAACTATATTTATTTCTATCTGTGAAGCAAAGTAATCATTTCCCTGCTCTGGGTTAGTGTTTGTAGAGTTCAGAATCCTGAAGAGGCTTTGGGTTGCTGCAGTGGGCGGAACTCAAGATTGTGTCCCCCTTTTATTAACTCTTTTGCCCTCCAACCTTCTCCCCAGAAGACGTGGAGAAAGCAGTGACTGAACTGATCATCGATTTTGACACAAATGCTGAAGAGGAGGGTCCCTACGAGGTGCTATACAATGCTGTTTCCTGCCACTCACTGGATAGCATGGCCAGCGGACGATCGTCTGACCGAGACTCCGTGACCAAGGAGACCGAGGCAGCAGGAGTGAAAACTGCTGGAGTGAGGCCTGTATGTGGCCCGGGGCCCTAAATCTCCAGGGACTGTGTTGGCTGGTTGACCTGTGCTGTGCTGAGGCACTGGGAAGAGGAAGTATGACCCTAGTGCCAGCTTGCACTTCAGAGGCCTGGATCCACTTGTTCTGCTCTTCTTCTTGGGGCTCTGCCATGGCTCTCTTGCTCAGTGTGGTAAAACCATACAGATCACATTGAGGTAGAATTTTGGTTTTTCCAATTTCGGTATAACCAGTTTGCATCTTTCCACTACTTCATTGGCCTTAGAGCAAATTGAAACATTTTATTTCTACTTAGCCTTAGTGCTGCTTCTGTCTTTGGGATCTTTGCTATATATTGTTTGTTTTCTCTCTGAAGAGCAGAAATATACAGTAAAAGAAGCTTACTCAAATTAGTTCCTGTCTGACCTGAGCATATGCTCACCGTCCGTTTACCCTGAAGGAATTATCCATTTGGATCTGGGCAGGTTCTTTATTCAGCAGGATAGCAAGGCTTAATCAGACATCATATTTATTAGTTTGTGGCATTCTGTTTTTATCCAATTATAACACCTCTAGCCATTGACATTATTAGGATGAGGACAACTGAATTGTTCCTTCTCAGGGCCTCCCTTCCCATCTTACTGCTTCTTTCTCTAGTGCTTGCTTTTACTTCTAGTCTTGTACATCATTCTTGAGTTTCATTCCCCCTATCTTCTCCCCCAGGGTTATACTGTGGCCTAGGCCTGAATCATGTTTCCCCTGACCCTCCTTCCTCCCCTTCCCATCTTACTGCTTCTTTCTCTAGTGCTTGCTTTTACTTCTAGTCTTGTACATCATTCTTGAGTTTCATTCCCCCTATTTTCTCCCCCAGGGTTATACTGTGGCCTAGGCCTGAATCATGTTTCCCCTGACCCTCCTTCCGGCATTTCTGGGCACAATAATTGGAGGTTTTAAGCACTGCCCATTAGTTAAAATGGCCCTTGCTCTAACAGGATCCCAGTGCTAACCACCACCTTGAGACATATTTTCAGGTATATGTTATTTCTTCCTGTTGGAGAGGCTGGCCTTTCCCTTTTGGTCTGAATCTAGCTTATGATAATTTTGACAATCCTTTGGCTGCTAAGTAATCCTTGGTCTTTTCAGGAATGCCCTGAGAATGGCCTAATGTTTCTTGGAGTGTTCTTTTTTATTAGGCTCCTTACCCTGCCCTGCTTTGCCCTGCCCTGAAATAGTCCCAACATTTCAGTATGGATCTTGGAAAGGCCCACCAGTCTTGTGGTAGCCCACCAGAGTGGGTGTTATCAAGGATTGTGACAGAACCCATTGTGAGTGGTGAAAACACATGCATATGCCGAGCCCACTAGCATAGTGCTTCTGTAGACAGAGCTAGTTTTTTCACTTTTGCTGTTTGACACAAAGGAATTGAGCAAATTCAGCTGTGGAGGCTTTAAATGGTACTTACAGGTGATGCCCATTAGGGGGAGCTGGAGCCTTTGCAAGAAGCACAGGGTTCCTGAAGTAAACTGGGATTGATTTACACAAGCCTCTTTGTTCCATCCTGCTTCAGGAACCTAGCCTCTTATGGTCCTGCTAAGTGGAAACTGATGTATCTTGGGATGCATGCTTTGCCATTTTTATTTGGGTGTGTTGTGGCAGTGCTGTCTTCCTGGCCCTTGGTAATTAACTGTGGCCAAGGGACTACTGTTCCACATCTTGGTAAACAAAACGGATGGTATGTATAAATCAGCTCTGTATTCCAGGCCCTTGGTCCAAAGTCCTCACATTAGAAAAAACACAGGCTAACAGTTACTTCTGTTTCCTTCCAGTGTCCTTGGTGATCATTTCTTCCACAAAAGTCTTTCATATTTTTCTTTCTAGGCTTTTTTAGCCTTGGGAAGGCTTCTGGGTTGGGCCCTTTTTGTTATTGTTGTTTCATTTTGTTTTTTCTCAGCTACTTGTATCCCAAGGTTGCTTTACTGGTGGAGGATACGAGACTGCTCCTTTTGCTGTTCTCTTCCTTTTAAGGTGGCACCGGGACAAAGCTTGTTCCTGTACTTTTGGGGAGAAGAAGGGTGGGGAAAATGAGACTTCGTGGGAAATCTGATCTAAATAGCATTGTTTGACTTGAATATACAATCCTGTTTTGAAGTTGTTGTCATTGGGCATCCATCCGGTTCCAGGGACTATGAGAATGACTGACTTGTCAAGATATACTGAGCGGTGAAGCATGTTTTAGCAGAAAGATCATGGATGCCAGAATACTTATGCAGGTAGCTCCTAAAACATGAGAGACATCTTTCCTTGCAGATTTCTCCGGGGCTCTTGCATAACTCAGCATTCACCTCTACCCTGGCTTTCTGAAATACTCCTGTTTTAGCAACGTGGTAAACTAATCTTACAAGCCAGGGAATGAGCCTGTGGGCCAACTCCTGTTTCAGGCCCTCACTCCCTTCAGTAGGAACCCTGACTGCTAAACATGACCAGGGCTTTGGAATATAAATGATGCTAATGGTACTGCAAGTACAATGGCAAATCTCTCTTCAGCTTTTAGGTTTCCTTCACCAAGGTCATTCTGTGTATTTCTGAAATTGTCTATCCATGATCTAACTAACCCAGTTTCCCCCCTCAGTGAGTTTTTGCTATAGGGCAGGGGACAGCAAACTACAGCCCACAAGCAGTTGCCTGTTTTTGTAAATAAAGTTTTATTGGAACACAGCCACACATTCACTTACATATTGTCTGGGGCTACTTTTGTGCTGTGGCAGAGGTGACTGCAAAGCCTAAAACATTAATGTAATGGTCTTTTAAGAAAAAGCTTGCCAATCCCTGATCTAGGGCAGACAACTGACAAATATTCCTTTTTAAAATGGGCTTAGAAGAAATAGGGGTTTCATATACTAATGATATATGATGCTAATTATTGAAGGAGGTGACTGAGGATAAGAGGCCAGTTTTTTTTTTTTCCTTTTTGTCTTTTCTCGTGTCCGGCAACGGACCGCAACCCTCAGTGTCGCACCCACACCGGACCGGGACCGGCAACGGGATCGCAACCCTCGGTGTTGCGGCCGCACCTCGCTCAGCCAGTGAGCGGGAACCGGTCTTTATGTGGGATCCGAACCCTCGGCGGGAGCGCCGCCACGCTCCCAAGCAGCGCACTGCAGCAGTGCGCCACCGGGCCGGCCCAAGAGGCCAGTTTTGAGCTTTTTGCTAATAAATGGGGATAGACTGATAGGAGAACATTAAAGTTGGAATAGGAATTGATGTTTTTGTCCTTGATTACGTTTCTCATTACTTCCTCAATAACTTTGGTTTGTTAGAACTATTTCACAAGTTGATTCTTTTGATCTAGTGCTCTTCTTTTTAGAGAAGACTGAAAATTGAGCCACTGATTTTTCTGTACTAAAGTTTTATGTATCAGTATTCTGAAGGACATTTTTTTTTTTACAAGGCAGTTATGTTTTCGGTGCTGGCATTTCTCACTGTGGTCTAGGATATGAAAGAAGTGTTTATGATCTCTGCTGTAAACATCAAGAACCGTAGAGCATGCTAATTGAATTGTGTGTGCAGGGTTCCCCATCTGTATGGAAACTAAACCTTGACTTTAGTCTCTCGGAGGAGTTCTTTACATTATTATTTTTCCTTTCCAAGGGCTAAGGTAAGGGTAAACCAAAAAGTTAGATACTTGAAAAAAGACTTAGTAGAATGGTTTTTTTTTTTTTCTCTTCTGCAGAGGGAACGTCCACCGCCTCCAGCAAAGCCACCCCCTGATGAAGAGGAGGAAGACCGCATAGATAAGAAGTATTTTCCCATGACAGCTTCTGAGGTAGAAGTTTGAGGGTTTATTCTCATCACAGAAATAGGAGTTTGTTGGAAAGTGTATCAGTGTACGCTTAAAAAAGACTTTGCTTTCCCATTTTATCACCTTTGGATTGTAAACTTGTGTGTATCAGTAATCTGGAATAAGACCTTTCAAACTCACTCAAAAGTACTAAACAAAGAATTTTAATATAGCTCTCTACTAGACAGGCCAATTATTGATCTACCATACCACGTGGGAAGTAAAACCTGCACACTGTCTTCTGGCTCCAGTAAGCTGAACAGTCTCTCTCTTTGCTTTTGTACTAACTGTGTTATCTTTTGATACAAAATGTAGAGTGGTGCATGTAGTAAATTCCTACACATTTTTTTTTTCCTTTTTGTCTTTTTTTACTGACCGGTAATGGGATCGCAACCCTTGGTGTCGTGCCCATACCGGGGACCGGCAACGGGATCGCAACCCACGGTGTCGCGCCCACACCGCGCTCAGCCAGTGAGTGGGAACCGGTCTCCACATGGGGTCCAAACCCTCGGCGGGAGCGCCACCGCGCTCCCAAGCGGCGCACTCTCCGGTGCGCCACCGGGCCAGCCCAAATTCCTACACATTTTTATGTAAATAGAGGTTTGCTTCATTACTCCCTCTTTTACAAGGTGAAACCTAGTAACATGGAGGATATTCAGTTGGGGCTGGGTCTCTGTAAATGCCTTGTGCCACCTCATTAACAAGGATTTAGACTAAAATTCCTAATGCCCAAGGAAAGGGGCAAGGCTGTTAAAGAAATGCTGTATAACCAGGACTCTCTGTTCTCTCAAGACTTTTTCTTTTTTTTAAAAAAAGATGACCGGTAAGGGGATCTTAACCCTTGACTTGGTGTTATCAGCACCATGCTCAGCCAGTGAGCTAACCAGCCATCCCTATATGGGATCCGAACCCGGGGCCTTGGTGTTGTCAGCACCGCACTCTCCCGAGTGAGCCACAGGCCGGCCCTCTCTCAAGACTTTTGAAAGGATACAATTTGGCAATAATGCAGCACCAAGAGGTGGTGGTGGAAAATCTCCACATAACTCTCCTGGGTGGAAGGGTCTGTCTGGGATATATCTTCTGGAGTTTGCTTCTGAATAGCCTGGAATTCTGGGTCAATTGGACCAGCATAGCCAGTATTTGGAAGCCCACGAGAACTGTGAATTTGCTTATTTACTGGTGATTATAGGTACATAAATATAGAGGTGATTCATCCTGGGTCATTATCCTTTTAATGATTCAGGCAGATTTTGTTCTTATGCTGTAGTCTGAATGGATTGGTCTTCCCCAAAAGTGGAATAATTTTTTTTTTTTTTTTTTTGACTCCATGGACTTCACCATCTTTATGTCTTAAACTACCAAACTTTAATATCCTAAATCTCATATCTCAGGAGACACTGGCTTCCTCAGACTTTAGGTTTTTGTATTTGGCAAGCAATCTTCCCCAGTGTTTGTGTCTGTATTCCTGAGGCTTGTTATTGTCAGATGACCCATAGAAGCCTTTAAGGGAAGCTAGAGTTTACCTGGCTCTAGAAGAGCTTATGAGATTAATGACCGGATCATGAAACTGGCTTAAAAATTAGATGCAAACACACATGCTATTTAGATGTTTTTGCCCCACAGAGTGGGCTGCCAGCTGCATCAGAACAAACTGTGGTCTTCATTATGCTCAGATGTGTTAAACATTCACAAGGTTGCAGCTGCTATGGTATCTCTTCCCAGAAAGCTGTCGACACCCCAACTGGACATTCCACTGGTCACAGGTGGTGACTGCTCATAACTTTTCTCTGCAGCAGAAATGTTGTTTTCCACATACTAGAAAGTATATATTTTCAGCTTTGATTTATTGCCAGCCCTGAAGGAAAGGGAAAAAAAGATTAAGGGGTAATTTAGTAAAGAGCAGAATTCTTTCTGTTGAAAATCATTGACATATTCACTATGACAAAGGGATTCTTGATGGGAGCTAGGAAGCCTCAAAGAAAAGCAGTATATTGCTTTATTATGAGATTTTAATCCCATAGATGGTAGGGGCCAGCGGCAAGAAGAAAAGATCACCCTTCTTGTTGTCTGGGTATAAGCAGGGGACTCTCATTAGACATCTGAAGGAGGAAAAGGGGTCCAGATTGAATGGAGAAAAAAATGAACGCCAGAAAAAATGAAACCAATCTGGCCCAAAATTAGGGAAACTGAATTTTATGGCCATAGCTCTGCTGTGAGCTCTTTGGTGTAACCTTGGGCCTCTGCTGTGAGCTCTTTGGTGTAATCTTGGGCCTCTCTGGGAACTGGGTTTGTCATCTACAAATGAAAGGACTGGAACCAGGTTCTCTCTAGCTGTGTTAGGGTCCCTTCCTGTTCTGACATTTGATAGTTCTCCGCTTCCAGTTGTTCGGCACAGAGCCACCGGAAGTCCAGTGGGCCTGATTTTCCAGATGGAAGTCATCAGCTTTGTCCTGCTTGAGAAAAAAGGACATTATAGGCCGGGCATCCAGGCTGTCAGTTACCTCTCAGGGAAACATGCCTGGGGCTGTATGAGAGCTCTTGCTGTGTGCAGAACACTCACTGAATCAGATTTCCAGGGAGCACTGCATAAGTGATAACTATGGGAGTGTAAACCTGCAGAACAGAAATTCCTGTCTGTAAAGCCTATGGTATTAAGTTGACACAGTGTGAACTGCTTAATGATCCCTCTTTGTTCCCTGAATTGTGTTCCTATGAAGAAGCAAGGAATAAGTAATACTGGCAAGTGGCTCATTGTAATGAAATAGCTTTTAGCTTCCAGGTGGCTTACAGTAAGTGAAGGTTCCTGCTGGGCTTAGCAAAATTTTGGAAAGAGACTATCATTCTGCCTTTTGAGTGGCAGACTTGTTAACAAACAGGAGCTTTAGCTTCTCCTATGGCCTGAGGCTGCTGGAGTTCTTGTTGTCTCATTAGGCTATAACATAGTGAGCTATACCTCAAAGAAGCAAAACCCCAATGAATCAAAAACCTGATGCATTTCCAGTGAGCCGTGAGACATGTCAATGTAGCAGGAGGTTTCTGTGTGTGCCAAGGAATCACATTAGTAGGATAGCATTATCTGTTAGGTGGAATTGGGAATACCCCCACCCCCAATTCCTTGTTCATAATATATTACTTGTCCTAGCTAAACTGCTCAAGAAGAGATTTTGTGCTTTGGTTTGCTCTTCTAATAGCTAGTATTATTCTTAATACTAGCTTATTTTTATTTTGCCTGTGAAACACATTGGATTCTTGGGACAGCTGAGCCAAAATTGTCCTCTAGAGCAAGGATCTCCATTCTCTCTCCCAGCATGGCCATAGCACTAACTGTGGTGTTTTCAGCTTGGCTTGAGGAGAAGCTTGGTTACTCTGGTACCATGACTAGCTGTGGCCATCAGGCCCTCAGCTGGCCAAAGCCTTGCAGTTAGTAGGTGTAGGAGCCAGCTCTGGTCCAGTTATTTCATCAGAGATATTTGGCTGCCTGGATTAGGGATTTCTCAGTAGACAGAGCTTCTTTCTTCCCCACTAAAATTCAAACTTTCTAGCCATTTCACTCTTCAGAGCAGAGATTTAGTGGGATTGATTTAAAATTGTACTATCATAAATGTGATAGGAAATCAGCTTTTGGGAGCTCCTTTCCTATAATCCTCAGGACCTCTGAAGAAAGGCTCACAAAAATAGAGATGGACTTCAGACCACTTTGTTTCTAGTAAATGTCAAGCTTTGAGGGTCAGTCAAATCATTTTGGTTTCCTCTTAAGAAGGAAAGGATTCCAGCCTTTGGATAGTATGTGCATATTAGGAAAGAAACATGGAGAAAGATAGTCTTTATGATGCAGCATGGCCAAAAGCTGCTTGGAAGTATTATCCACAGAAAAGAGATCATGCAGAACACTGGACATGGGAGAAGCAAGAAAAGGAGGCATCTTGGATTTTATTTGTCTTTTACAAAAAATTTTTTTAATTGATACATTGTAATTATATATACTTAAGGGGTACAATCTGATGTTTTGATACATATATATGTTGTATAATAATCGGGTTAGGGTAGCTAATATAACTATCACTTCATACATTTATCATTTCTTTGTGGCAAAAAAAAGCTTCTCCTCTAGCTATTATGTAATATACGAAATTTAACTGTTAACCATAGTCATCCTACTGTGCAATAGAACACCAGAACTTATTCTCCTATCTAATTAAATTTTGTACCCATTGGCCAACCTCTCCCTGTTCCCCCTCGCCCCACCTTCCCCAGTCTCTGGTAACCACTCTTCTACTCTCTGCCTCTGTAATATCAACTTTTTTTTTTTTTAATTCCACAAATGCATGAAGTCATATGGTATTTGTCTTTCTGTGCCTAGCTTACCTCAGTTAACATAATGTCCTCCAAGTCCATCCATGTTGCCACAAATGAGAGGATTTCGTAATTTTTTGTGGCTGTGTAGTATTCCATGGTATGTATATATACCACATTTTTTTAATCCATTCATCCATTGTTGGACATTTAGGTTGATTCCATGTCTTGGCTATTATAAATTGTGCTGTAATAAACATGGAAGTGCAGATATCTTTTCAACATACTGACTTCATCTCCTTTGAGTATTATCATTTTTTAAAGGATAAAATGAGGCAAGGAAAGGGGAGCATTAAGGCCATTGTGATTAGAGGTACTGGTATATATCCAAAAAAGCAGTTGGGAGTCTATGTGACACTTGAATTGTTCACCTTTTCTACCCCTCCTCCCTTCCTTTCAGATAAAAAAGGAGCCAATAATCTTGACTTTGTTCAACACCACCTGTCTTGGTATCAGCCATGTGCACAAGAAGTACTGGTTGTTTCTCTTTCTTAGGTCCTGGCCATGAGACCTAGGATTCAGGGGAGTGCAGCCAGAAAAGAGGACGAGCATCCTTATGAGCTGTTGTTAACAGCAGAGACAAAGAAGCTGGTGCCAGTGGATGGAAAAACAAAAGGTACATTCCTCCCAACTGCTGGCAGAAACAACTCCAAAAGATTTTAAAAGTTTGTGATCCCAGGTGGAAGGGGAAGATGATGTAGCTATGCTGTCCTTTGGGTTGGGGCAGTAGGCTTTCATGGAAGTCGGTGCGTTATGGCTTTTCGTTTTCAATGCCTGGACCATATACCCTGGGTTGGACTTGGCTGCCACCTTCAGCACATGAAGCAAGGAAAAGGTTAGGTCAGTTTAGGTGATAGTTGTGGTAGGAGAGACCACCAGCACTGTGGCAGAGATTGATTTGGGGTCTGAAATCATAAACCTGCAAGTTAACGCTATGGAAAAACAAGCCCAACAGGTCAGTCCCTTTGGGTTCAGGCTGACAGCACAGACTCTGCTTCTGAGTCAGACACTCCTGGGGAGGGGCCTGTGATTGGCTGCTGCCCGGTAACTAGAGTGTTCTGTTGCCTTGGCCTACTTTCATTGCCTCTGCAAAATTCAGTTAGCACAGACTCTGCTTCTGAGTCAGACACTCCTGGGGAGGGGCCTGTGATTGGCTGCCGCCCGGTAACTAGAGTGTTCTGTTGCCTTGGCCTACTTTCATTGCCTCTGCAAAATTCAGTTTCCTCTGTAAGGGAGTGAGTGCTGCAGTACAGAGATCCAGCCTGTCGATATAAATGCAGTCACGACAGAGGTGAGTGTGCACTACTGGGGAATTTGTGCCAACCCCTATTCTCCTAAGGAAGAACAAGAAGGGGCAACACAATTCCCACTGCAATTTAAAGAAACTCCTGTGGCCTTTCCCACCGCTCTATAACTTGCAAGTACTCGGTCCTTTGTGGGGAATTATTAGTGCCTCCTTTCAATCCTAAAATAGTCCGTGGTTCAGGTAAGAATCGGGGAGCTGAGATGGTTGCCTTTGAAATGCCCTTTGCTAGACCTGTAGAGAGTAGGGGGTGGCAAAGAGAACAAGTGCATATGAGTATGACATTGTAGACCTTGTTTTTAATGGTCCTGTTTAAAAGGTTTTTTTCTTCAGGCATGCAGAAACTTTACAGTCATTTTCATAGTGTTTTTTTTTATTTTGTTTTGTATTTTATGGTTTCTATTTTGGAGCTTTTTTAAAAAAGTTATAAAATTTAGATATACAGTAAAATTCATTCTTTCTTGTGTACAGTTCTGTGAGTTTTGACAAACACAGTTGTATAACTGCCACTACAATCAAAACACAGAACAGTTTTGTCACACAGAAAATTTTCCCTTGTTCCTTTGTGGTCAACCCCTCACCGCTCCCTTATCCCTGGCTCACCATTGCTCTGATGTCTATCCCAATAGTTTGCCTTTTCCAGAATGTCATATAAATGGAATCATGCCATATGTACCCTTTAGTGTATGGCCACTTTCACTTAGTTTAATATATTTGAGTATCACCCATGTTTTTGCATATATCAGGAATTAGTCGCTTTTTATTGCTGAATATTATTCCATTGTATGGATATACCACAGTTTATTCCTTCCCTAGCTGAGGGACATTTGAGTCATTTGCAGTTTTTGGTAATTACAAATAAAGCTAATATAAACATTTGCATACAGGTTTTTGTGTGAACAAATGTCTTCATTTCACTTGGATAAATGCCTAGGAATGGGATTGCTGGGCTCTAGGAAATACATGTTTAACTTTATAAGAAACAGTCAAACCATTTTCCAGAGTGTTTGTACCATTTTGCATTCCCATCAGCAGTGTATGAGAGTTCCAGTTGTTATGTATCCTCCCCGGCACTTATATTGTCAGGTTTTAAAAAAATTTTAGCCATTCCAATATCTCATTATAGATTTAATTTGCATTTCCCTAATAACTAATGATATTCAGCATTTATTAATGTGATTATTTTCCTTCCTTATATCCAGTGAACTGTCTATTCAAATCTCTTGCTCACTTTCAAAAATTGGGTTGTTTTCTTAAATTATTGAGTTGTGAGTTTTTTATATATTTTGGACACAAGTTCTTTATGAGATATGTGATTTTCTCCCAGTCTGTCACTTGTCTTTTTATTCTCTTAACCGTGTCTTTTGAAGAGCAGAGGTTCTTAGTTATGATAGACTTCAATTTATCCTTTTTTTGATGTTTTTAGCAGCTGGCCAGTTTGGGGATCCAAACTCTTGTCCTTGGTGTTAGCAACACATGCTCTGATGAACTGAGCTAACTGAACAGCCCCTTAATTTATCCTTTTTTTTTTTTTTTTTTTTTTTTTTTTTTTTTAGTGAGTAAGATACAGATACTTTCTTCTCTATATATATATTTTTAGAAATTATATAGCTTTAGGTTTTACATTTAGGTCTGTGATCCATTTTGATTTCATTTTTGTATATGGTGTGAGGTATGGATAAAGATTCATCTTTTTATACCTTTTGTACTACCTGTTGAAAAGACTGTCCTTTCTCCACTGAATTGTCTTTGCAACTTTATTATGCTTTTTTCAGAATTGTTTCAGATATTCTGGTACATTTGTCCTTCAAATTTAGAATCAGGTTGTTGATTTCTACAAAAAGTTCTACTGGGATTTTGATAGGGATTGCATTGAATCTATACAGCAGTTGGGGAAGAATTGATATCTTAACAGTATTGAGTTTTCCAATTATGTTGGTAAATTTTTAATAAAGACATTTAGAGAGGTTGGAGTAGAGCACCAATGCCTACTCTAGTCATTTAATAATAAACCCTACTGAAGTTAACCCTTAAAGAACAAGCATTTAAATAATTTAATGCTCTGTTGGAAAATGGTTCTTAGTGAGGGAAGAATCTTTAGCGTCATGGAGGAAGGAGATTCCAATTATTTCTCTTTTTCAAAGGTTTCATCTAGAACCACTACAATATAGTTGGCTCAACCTTTGGAAGGAAGAAAAGGAGAAAGTCAGACGAACTTTATACATGGGCAGGTCTCCTTGGCTGCCAAGTGTCTTTGATAGGGATATTCTATCTCCAGGTCAAGAGGTCTCCAGGTTAAGGAGGGAACTGCCAAGGAGGACTTAAGACCTCACATCTGATCCTCCTTGGCTTTGGTTTCTTGCAGCTTTGCAATATTGGGCCAACTGTTGAGAGTGGGTGGTGTAGGAAGAAGATTTAGTTGAGCCACGAGCCTGTGGGGTGTGCCTGTCTCCAGGCTTTCTGCTTGGATCACTCAAAGAGCTTTCAGACAAAGAGTTTGAGATATGAAACATGAAAATGGGCTCTGCCTGTTTCTCAGAAGCCTTGCCTGGCCTGTCAGCCTGGCAGGAAAAGCTAGTCTGGACGGCAAGCCTGCTAGGTTTGTAAAAGTGAGGCACATCAGCAGACCATGTCATGGGTCAGTACATGTTAAATCTCTGTTTTTCCATTAATGTCATTATTTTACGCAGCTTTCGTGAATTAATTGATCACTTTTCAAAAGGGCGTGTTAATGAGACCACCAGAGCTTTTAACTCCTCCTTAGTATAATTTCAGAAACTACACTGTGAGGGGTAGGATGGGAGGCTTTTTAAAATTATATATGCTCACCAAAAAGAAAAAAAATCTTTTTCAGATAATACAGGAGTGAATGTAAATAAAATGTGAAGGTTCTTCTTACCTCTCTGCTACTCTCAGTTGCTAGAAGTGACCACAGTTTGAAAGTGTGTATACTTCAGGTCATTTGCTGTCTTTATACAAAAGTGACTGTATTAGTCCATTTCTGTTGCTTATAACAAAATACCTGGAACTGGGTAATTTATAAGAAAACAAAATTTATTGTTTACAGTTTCAGAGGCTGGGAAATCCAAAGCCCAGGGAACACATCTGATGAGGGTCTTCTTTGGTAGTGACTTTACAGCAATGTAGGGGTCTCACGTGGCAGAAAATGACGGAGCAGAGAGAGACTCTCACATGCTGTCTTTTTAAAACCCTCAGAACCATGCCACTGACCACCATTATTAATCCATTCACTAAGGCATGGTCCTATAGTCTAATCACCTCTTTAAGGCCCCACCTTTTAATTACCATAATAAGATTTCCTGCCCTTCAAACAGTCACAGTGGGGGCCAAGTTTCCAATACCTGGAACTTTGGGGGACACAATTTAAGCTTCAGTGAGTTTGGGGGGGGACATTTAATCCACAGCATTCCACCCCTGGTCCCCCCAAATCATGTCCTTTCACATACAAGTACGTTCATTTCATTCCCAAAGTCTTAACTGGTATCAAACTCAAAAGTCCAAAGTTCAAAGTCCCATCTGTGAAATCAAAACAGGTTATCTACTTCCAAGATACAATGATGGGACAAGCACAGGGTACATATTCCCGTTCAAAAAGGGTGAAATAGGCCAAAAGAAAGGTGTAACAGGTCCCAAACAAGTCCAAAACCCAGCAGAGCAGATATAGAATCTTAAAGCTGGCAAATAATGTACCTTGACTCCATGTTCAACATCCTCTGCATGCTGGTGTGGTGGTTTGGTCCCCAAGTCCTCAGGGAGCTCTGCTCCTATGGCTTTCCTGGTTTCAGGTGATGCTTTAGCTCTCGCAGGCTGGAGATGCACTCTGGTAGTTCTACAGGTCTGGAGTCTCTATGGTGGCCCTGCTGTCATGGCTCTACTAAGCATGGCACTGGTGGGGTTTTTCTGCTGCAACTCTGAACCCACATTTCTGTTCAGCATTGCTGTAGCAAAGGCTCTATGTGGTGACTCCACCCCTGAGACAGATCTCTTCCTGGGCCCTCCAGCTTTTCTATACATCCGTTGAAATCAGGGTGGAGGCTTGGAAGCCTCCACAGCTCTGGCATTCTGTAAGCCTGCAGACCTAACACTATGTGGATGCTGCCAAGGCTTCTGGCTTGTATTTTCCAAAGCTGTGGGTCCACCACACCTGGGGCCAATTTAGCCATGGCTGGAGTAGCTGAAGCAGTCGGGTGCTTGTGTGGGGAGCAGCATCCCAAGTTGGTCCTGGGCAGTGAGCCCATGGAGGGCTCCTCAAGCCTGTTCTCCAAGACCATTCTGTCTCCCTAGGCTTCTGGGCTTGTAATGGAAGATGCAGCCTCCAAGATCTCTGAAATGCCCTCAAGGTCTTTTTTCCCTACTCTTGATATTCCCTTTCTTCTGTAGTAATCTAATAGCAAAGGGTTGCTGGGCTACATCATTGAATTGTTTTCCTGAAAATGCTCTCCGCTTCTCTACCGCATGGCCAGGCTGCAAATTTTCGAAATCTTTATACTCTCCTTTCTTTTTAATTTTAAATTTGGCTTTATGTCATTCTTTTGCTGCTATAACTCAGTGTAGGCTGTTGCAAGTAGCCATGTAACTTCCTAAATGCTTTGCTGTTCAGAGATTTCTTTCACCACATACCCTGGGTCAACATCTTTTGCTGCTATAACTCAGTGTAGGCTGTTGCAAGTAGCTATGTAACTTCCTAAATGCTTTGCTGTTCAGAGATTTCTTTCACCACATACCCTGGGTCAACACCTTGAAGTTCCACATTCCATAAAATTTGGGGGCATAAATAGAATGTGGCCAGGTTCCTTGCCAGTTCATATCAAGGGTGATCTTTGCCCTAATTTCCAATAAATTCCTTCTCATTCGCATCTGAGATCTTCTTAGAATGGCCTTTACTGTCCATATTTCTATGAGCATTCTGCTCACTGCCATTTAACCAGTCTCTAAAACACTTTAAACTCTAGGCTTTTCCTAGCCTGTTCCTCCAAATTCTTCCAGCCTCTCCTCAATACACAGTTCCAAAGCCACTTCCACATTTTCAAGTATTTGTTATAAGCAACACCCTGCTTCTCTGGTACCAGTTTTCTGTATTAGTCCACTTCTGTTGCTTATAGCAGACTACTTAGAACTGGGTGATTACAAGAAAAAGGAATTTGTTGCTTATAGTTTCTGAGGCTGGGAAGTCCACAGTCAGAGAACACGTCTGGTGAGGGTCTTCTTTGGTGGTAGCTTTACAGCAATGCAGAGGTCTCACATGGCAGAAAATGATAGAGCAGAGAGAGAGAAAGACTCACATGATCTCCTTTTAAAGCCCTCAGAACCACACCCCTGACCACCATTATTAATCCATCCACTAAGGCACAGTCCTACAATCTAATCACCTCTTCAAGGCCCCACCTTTCAATTACCATAATAGAATTTCTCACCCTCCCAACTGTCACAGTGGGGGCCAAGTTTCCAATACCGGGAACTTTGGAAGACACAATTTAAGTTTCAATGAGTTTGGGGGGAACATTCAATCCAAAGCAGTGGCATTGTGAAATTCTTTTGTTTGTATTTAAACTACCATGGGATCATATTTTACATACTGTTTTGTGAACTTGTTTTTTGTATTTATCTCTTGTCTATACATCATGGATACAATTTTGTCTTGGTTCTTAAAATCTACTTATTTTTTAATGGCTGTTAAATATCCCAAAATTCATTTTTCCATTCTCCAGTTGATGGATGTTTAAGTTGTCTCCAGTATTTCTCTGTTATAAATTATGCTGTGTGGATGTTCTGTACACATATAAATGTAGTTCTCTGAAAGACATTGATAGAAAGTAGAATTACCAGGTCAGAGTATATGTGCACGTCTAGATCTAACTGATGGAGTTAAATTGCCCTCCCTTAATGACAAAGGAGCACACTCTTTTCCGCATACCTTTACCAGCATGGCATATTATTACTCTTTCACGTTTTTCACCATGATACACAAAAGTGTCTTTTGAAATTGGCAGTTGCCTAATCTAGTGAAATGGAACACCTTATCTTATTGATTAGTGTTACATATTTTAGTCTGTGAGTTGCCTTTTTTCTTTCTATTTTTCTACATCGAAATTAATGATATTGGAAACACTTTATGTAAATACTTATAATATTTGACCAAAGTGGTACTCAGAGGAAAGTTTATATTCTTAAATTTATTTGTTTAAAAAGGAAAAGATTGAGGGCCGGCCCGGTGGTGCACTCTGTAGAGTGCGGCGCTTGGGAGTGCGGCGGCGCTCCCGCCGAGGGTTCGGATCCCATATAGAGACCGGTCCGCTCACTGGTTGAGCGCGGTGTGGGCGCGACGCCGGGGGTTGCGATCCCATTGCCGGTTGCGGTGCGGGCGTGACACTGAGGGTTGCGATCCCGTTACCGGTCACGAAAAAGGACAAAAAAAAAGGAAAAGATTGAAACTTAACCAAGGGCCGGCCCGTGGCTCACTCGGGAGAGTGCGGTGCTGATAACACCAAGGCCACGGGTTCGGATCCCACATAGGGATGGCCGGTTCGCTCACTGGCTGAGCGTGGTGCTGACAACACCAAGTCAA
>NW_007726894.1:87859-149910 GCF_000696425.1 Galeopterus variegatus
GAAGGTAGCAGATCCCCATACTGGCCAGGTATTAAAAAAAAAAAAAAAACAGAAAGAAAGAAACTTAACCAAAAGAAGGTAGCAGATCCCCATACTGGCCAGGTACCAAAAAAAAAAAAAAAACAGGAAAGGAACAAAGAAGTAGCAGAGAAGAATTAATAAAGTTAAAAGCAGAAAGTATGCTTCACATACTTTATAGTATGTATGTTATGCTATGGTTTAGGAAAGAAAGAAAGTAAAGCAGAAATAATGAAATAAAGAAACCAAAAAGAAATAGACTTCATTATTAAAATGAAAATTTGTTTGCTTTTTAAAAAAGATCTCTGACAGTTCTGATCAAGGAAAAAAAAAATGGTTAAATGGACTGACATAAAGAATATATAACCACAAATTCAGAGATTTATTTATTTATTTTATTTTATTTTGTTTATCATTATACAATGTAGTTGATTTTCATGGCCCTTTACCAATTCCTCCATTTCTCTCCTCTCTCTCCCTGTTTCCCACCCCCATCAACATCATATGTTTTGTTCTTTAACAAGTTCAAGGAATTATTGTGATTGTTGTATCTTTTTTTCTCTTTATTTGTTTATTTTTATTAGCAAATTCAGAGATTTAAAAGATTAATAATAAGAGGACTTATAGGAATAAATTGTATGTGGTTAGAGTATCTGCCATCCCCCCAGTAGCATTTAGAACTGTCTGGGAGAGTTTTTGGTCCATCACAATGACTGGTTGAGGTGGGCTTGCTACTGGCATTTACTGTCTGGTGACCAGAAATGCTAAACATTCTGCACCATGCAGGACAATCTTTCACACTGAAGAATTTTCCTACCCAGAAATGCCATTTTTGCCTGTAGAAATGACAAAAACTTACAGAAGTAGAAAGCTTTAGTAGATCCACAAAGGAAGCCCATCCCTCAAAAAGGCACTAGGCCTACATGGTTTTATGATAGTTTTATCCAGTTGGGTACTCCTGTTATTAAAGTTGTTTCAAATGTAGAAAAATTCTTCTGAAATCATTATACGGAGCAAGTACAACTGCAAACAGTTTCCAGTTTTGTATGACTTAGTCATTTATTTCTCTTTAGTATTTGACTCTACTCACTGGACATTCTGGACATATTACCACTTAGAGAATCAGTGGATAACTTTCCAGGTTTGATAGCAAATGGATAGCCAAACACTCTAAAAGTCATATTGTTCTCTGTGGTGCTTTTTTGCCACATCCACTCAAAGTGCTTGGGTCCAGGTGAAGAAGTTACTTAGCTTAGGACAATGATGAATGATTATCTGAAGACAGTGATACATGTGGACTCTTTGGTTTGCAACTACACTTCTGAGGTTTTTTAGATATGTAAGTCAGTATTCCTGAGAACTTTACATTTGGGTTTGTGTGCAGTTTGTGCTTGAGTATGAAGACCTTAATCCTTTTAAAAGAGAGGAAACTGTTATTTTAGCTTCTCCCTCTACTCCCCCATCAGAGTACTGCCAATTCCTGAGCTTTTGGGAAATTTTACAGTGTGAATCTTGACTTTTCCCTTTGCCAGTTTAGGACTGTTTTTTTAGGTTTGCTCCCATTTACAGTCTCGCTTTTACTGTTGGTGTAGTGAGATTTCAGGCAGAAGAGAAAGTAGGTAGATGTGTCCAATCTATTATCTTTACCTGGAAGTCCAGGCTAGCTTTTCAAGGTTGATGCCAAGGAGTAAGTTTGGATGCTTTTTCTGAAGGTAAAAAATGTAAATGAGACAGTTTAACAATTAAGCCTTATGTAGTGGTTGAATTATGTCCCCCCCAAATTCCCTGAAACTTAAATTGTGTCCCCCAAGTTTTATGTATTAAAAACTTAGCCCCCACTGTGACTGTTAAGAGGGTGGGAAATCCTATTATGGTAATTGAAAGGTGGAGCCTTGAAGAGGTGATTGGATTATAGGACCATGCAGTAGTAAATGGATTAAAAATGATGGTCAGGGGCGTGGTTCTGAGGGCTTTAAGAGAAGAGGAGAATCTGTCTTTCCCTCTTTCTGCTCTCTTCTGCTTCCACCATCTTGCAATTTGAGACCCCTGGATCACTGTTGCCACCACCAAATGAACTTTGGGCTTCCCAGCCTCAGATACTGGAAGCAATAAATTTCATTTTCTTTATAAATTACCCAGTTCCAAGTATTTCATTATAAGCAACAAAAATGGACTAATATACCTTATCTTCAGCAACTTCCTCTTCTCTCACCTTTTTTTATTGGAGGAGCTCCTGCCAAAAGCCCTGCTGTATAACTGTCTTCTTGTCAATTTATTTTTCTGAATAGGAAGAGTTCATTTTTTTTTTCCCGTTATAGAACAAGTCCAAGCTTCGTGAACTACGCATCTAAATTTTCTTTCACAAGATGTATTGACAGCCTTTCATATACATATGTACACATGGACATATGTGAAATAATTGAAAGAGGGCAGAATATGTTAAATTTGTATAAAAGTAACATTAAAGTAATTTTGGTGTTCAAAAGAGGGATAAATTATGTCAGTGTAAGAGATAAGGAATGGCTTCATGAAGGAAGTAGCATTTGAGCTGAACCCTAAAATAGAGAATTGTACTTGATAGGCAGAAGTAAGGAGGAAGGACAGGTTGTTCCAGGTAGGGGGAGTGGCATAAACAGCAGTAAGATAATGAGAGAAGATAGAGAGCATGTTTAGAGAATGGTAGGTAATCCTGTTTGGCTGGAACAAAGGGAACTTGTCATAGAGTATGGGATCTTGAATGTCAGTCTTTATTCCAGAGATAGTGCAGTGTTATTGAAGCTTTTTGAGTAGGGTGACAGGATAGGCGCCACCCTTTAAGAATGTGTAATTGGGGGCTGGCCAATTAGCTCAGTTGTTTAGAGCATGGTGTTATCACACCAACTTCAAAGGTTTAGATCCCTGTACCAACCAACCAGCCACCAAAAAGAAAACAAAACAAAAAGAATGTATAACTGTGGAGTCTTATATTGCTTAGATTGGGAGAGATTGGACGCAGGGATACCCTAAAGTCAAGAGACTTCAAGGAGTCTCTGGAAGGTAATTAGAGTGCATATTTAGGGGGACAGTGGGAAATGATAGGAAGGGAATGTATGGATGGAAGAGGTACTGAGGAAATAGAAATAACAGGACCATACAACAAAATGTGGAAGAATGAGGGTATTGGGATGATTCTGAGGTTTTGAGCTTGGTTATTTGAGGAAATGTTGTACAAATAGCAATTGTGAATTGAGGGAGGGGCATGTTTGAGGGGAAATGTTATGTTCAATTTTGAGTATGCTAAATTTGAGGTGTTATTTATTTATTTATTTATTTAAAAGTTGACCAGTAAGGGGATCTTAACCCTTGACTCGGTGTTGTCAGCACCACGCTGTCCCAAGTGAACTAACTGGCCATCCCTATATAGGTATCCAAACCTGTGGCCTTGGTGTTATCAGCACCACACTCTCCCAAGTGAGCCACAGGCCAGCCCCTAAATTTTAGGTACCAGGAGAACATCCAGGTAAAGATACTTCATAAACACTTGGACATGTGATATTAAGATTAGAAATACAGATTTGTGAATCATCCAAGTTGAGGTAATGGTTAATATCAAAGAGAAGCAACCAATTGCTGAGAGAAAGACTAAAAGATTGAAGAGATCAAGAATAGGGCTTATATTTAGAGGCACAAGAGGAAAGAAACATAGGAAGATAACTATAAGAATGCAGTATCCTAGAAGACAAGGCTGAATGTGACAGAAAACCCAAAATAACTGCAGTTTAACAACACAGAAGTCCAGGAGTGCAGGACTGGATAGCAGTTTGTGATCATCAAGGACCCAGTCTCCTTCTGCCGTCTCATGGTTCAAGATGGCCAATCAAGGTCAAGCCATCAGGAAGGAAGGGGAGAAAGTCTCTTTAAAGACAGTTCCCCCATGGGCCAGCCCGGTGGCGCACTGCTACAGTGCGCCGCTTGGGAGTGTGGCGGCACTCCCGCCGAGGGTTCGGATCCCACATACAGACCGGTTCCGCTCACTGGCTGAGCGAGGGGCGGGCGCAGCGCCGAGGGTTGCGATCCCGTTGCGGGTCCCGGTCCGGTGTGGGCGCGACACTGAGGGTTGCGGTCCGTTGCCGGACACGAAAAAAGACAAAAAGGAAAAAAAAAAAAAAAGACAGTTCCCCAAAGTTGTACATACCGCTTTCACCTATAACCCATTGACCAGAACTTGATCATATGGTTATACTTAGCTACAAAGGAGGTGGGAAATGTAGTCTGTATTTTAGTTGGCTTTGAACCTATCTAAAAATCCCATAACCAAGGACAGTTCCCCAAAGTTGTACATACCGCTTTCACCTATAACCCATTGACCAGAACTTGATCATGTGGTTATACTTAGCTACAAAGGAGATGGGAAATGTAGTCTGTATTTTAGTTGGCTTTGAACCTATCTAAAAATCCCATAACCAAGGAAGAAGGGGAGAGTGGGTACTGGGGTCAGATGGTAAACAGCATCCAGTGATATAGAAAGAGCTAGAAGGATGAAGACTAGAAAAAGGGTTAGGCAATTAGAAGTCCATTGGTAAATCCTAGATGGGGAGAGAACTTCTCTGAGGTAGGTGGGAAGAGATGAAATTACCTCCAAATGTTGACATATTTTTGAGAATAGTTAAGGATGTTTGCCTGATCTAAGTCTTCTGAGGAAATTGGTGTGATTATCCTCCAAGAGTACAGGTGCTGTGGACAAAGATGATCGTTCGAAAAGAGCAAGAAGAGATGGAGAATTGATCTATGGTGGTATAGTTTGCAAGAGATGAATAAAGGGATGAGTGGGCCTGGTAATCAGGAATGTTTTGAATTCTTGCTCTACCAGTTATTGGTTGGCGACCTTGAGGGAGTCATTTAACCTCCTTAAGTTGCAGTTTCTATACATAAAGTAGGGATACTAATTCTTACCTCATGGTTATTGTGAATTTTTTTTTTTTTTTGGCACTGACTGGTACAAGGATCCGAACACTTAGACCTAGGTGTTATAAATACCACGCTCTAACCAACTAAGCTAACCAGCCAGCCTTGTTGTGAATACTAAAGAGAAAATGCTTAGCATAGTGCATGGCACAAAATGCCTAGTACTTAATAAAGGGTAGCTGTTGAAAGCCAGCTGAGTTAGGTGAATTTGTATAGGACTCAGTCAGTTGTTTCTTGAGTATTTAAAAGGGCTCAATGTTCCAGCAACTGGAGAAGAGGAAGCAAATGGCTTTGAATACCCAGTACAGGAACTGGCAGAAGATCAAGGGAAACAAAGACAGCAAATGTGCTGTTAAATTAGTCATGTTAGATATCATGGCTGGTTGGAAACTGATCCAGGCAAAGCTGGTATATTGAAAAATAGGGAATTTTGGAGAGCCAGAAGTCCAATGGTAGGCAGTGAATAGACTCTTCAGGAGGAGTTTAAGGAAATGGGGGAGACGTAAGGTAACAAGGTAATCAGGACCAAGTCAACATAACAGTCTGAAATCCCAAAGCTGGGCTGTACCTATGCACGCCAAGATAAGTACCAATAGGTCCTAGTCTGAAGACTCTCTACCATGCCGTTACATGTTGCCCTGAACCAAACCTCCAAGCCTACTGACCTCCCCTGGCATTTGAGTTTAGCCTGCCTGGTTTACAGGGCCTCTCAGAAAAAGTCTTCTTGGAGGAGTCTGGAGAAAGGAAACCAACCTCTGCGTGCAGCATTAGCATGATGAGCTAAGAGTTCAGAAATGGTTGTAAATGAAAAATGATGATAATGATAGTAGCTACTGTTTACCAAATGTTTTCTACGGGCCAGCCACCATTGCTGAGTTCATTTACACTGATTATGTCCTTATGTATCTCAAGATATATCTTCAGGGTAGCAGCTATTTTTGTTCCTGTTTAATAGATGAGGAAGAAGAGGATAGGTGTTAGAGCTGGGACTTAAGCCCTGGACTCGCTAAATCTAAAGCTCATGCTTTTAACCATGAGGCTAAAACCATTTTGTCAGAAGCATGCTGTTATTCATGTTATTAACACCATAGAACTGGAAGGAACCTTAGAGAGGTCATCAAGTCACAGATTCAGACTATATTAAATCTCAAAGCCCTAGAGAATACATCCCAGCTATTCATTTTATAAAGAGACCCAGGGAGGAAAAGCTACAGGACTGGGACTACAACTTGGGCCTCTTGAATCCCACTCCAGCTCTTGTCCTGTTTCTCAGGTTGTTATGAACTAGAATGGATTGTTAATCTATTTGTCTTAACAGATCACAATCTTCAGCAAATGTATGCATATCCTAGTCAGGACCTTCCTTCTGGGGGAAAGCATGGTGACCCTCTAACAACAGCCATGTACTTAGGAGTTCTCCCCAGGACATACATGGTTTCTGATGCTCGCCATAGTGACTTGGCAATTGAAAGAGTCCGGTTCTGATGGAACAAAGACAGCAGAACAATCTGGGAAACTGGGCTTTCCAGCCTTCTCCTCTGGGTCTGAGGATTGATTTGTTAGCAACTCCTCACATGAGCTGCATTTTTCAGCCCTAATTTAAATGGGCAGAGGTGACTGAAAATGTGTAAATGTTAAAAAGTTATTATTCAAAAGCCCTAGAGATTCCTATGGATCATCATAGTAATTAAAATGCTGCACAGAAGACCCCTTGCTTCAGCAGCTCACAGGGTAAAAGGAAAATGAACACCCAGAATGAATAAAGATCGGAAGTTGATGGGATTGGGAATTAGCACGCTGGTGTGCCCTATTCAGTAGAGCAGCTGGCCTTGATGTGTGGGGAGAGTAAGAACAGCCCTCCCTCCCTGTGTGCTGTTGCCTCCTTCTTTCTCTCCTAGAAGGGCAGACTGTGAGGAGGGCTGAGAGTGGTGTGAGGGGACTCTTGGAAGCAGTGTAGGTCCATGGTGGGGAGCACAGTGACTTCCATCAGAAGGAAGGCCTCCGGCCTGAGGGTTCTCTTCTGTGACTCCACTAGTCCCTAGGCATGAGGTTTGTGTGTCTGCCTTTTCTAATGTATTTCTACTTCCCTTTAAGCCTCCCAAGGCCTTCCTTTTCCTTCAAGGCCCAGCTCAAAGCTGCCTCTTCTGAGAAGCTTCCTGGTTCAGATTAATCACTTTTCTTTCTGCTCTCCATGCATATGGTTTATGCCTTTTTTAAAGCATCTATATATTTTTGCCTTCTAATTACTTCTGATATGCCAGTCTCTTCCAACAGCTGGTTGAGGCAGATTTGGTGTCTTCATCTTTGTATCACCTGGCTGCTCCCTGAAGGCAGATGCTTTGTCCATGCTTATTGGTGGACTGAGTGGTTACAGTGACAGTTCTGGGGCCTGTCTCAGAGTTTCTCACTTCAGCCCTCTCACCATATTACCTTCTGTCCCTTCCTTCTGCTGTTAAGAGTTGTAAGGATGATGAAGGTAATGGCTGCTTATAAAGGACTTTATGTCTTACAAAGCACTTTTATGTACATTGATGATCCTTGTGGTAGACCTGTGAGGAACAGAGAAGTAGTTGGTTTCATCTGCAAGTAAAATATGATATAATGGATCCCGCATGGAGGATAATAACAATTATTAACTATTGAGAGCTTGTCATGTGCCAGCCATGGTTCTAAATGCCTTACATGTATAATTTAATTCTCACAACAGTCCTATGAAATAAATGCTATTAAGATTCCCAAATTACATATGAGAATAGTAAGGCACAAAGAAATTAAGTAATTTGCTCATGATCTGTCTTTTAATCAGTATATTATATTGTTAACACCTTCTCCCTAAGAGACCGTACATTGTTCCTGACTTTGCAGAAGGAAGAAACCATTGAGTAGTTCCTTTCCTACCCATTGATTTGCCAAGAAATCAAGCTTAGCCTTGGATATCATTTTTTATGGGAAAGACAATACCAGCTTATTAAGATCCTGAGCTTCTTAGCTCTTGACAAGCTTTTCAGATACCGAGGTGTCTTTACTAGGAATTGCCTGGGTACATCATGTAAATTGTAAGAATTCCTTTCCATGATTTCTTATGCTCCACAAAATATTGGTGGATTGTGGTTTCTGTAAGGGGATTGTGACCCTCAGAGATTCTTCCTCTCTGCATATTTCCTTCCTCCATAAGTTTCCATTTCTTCTTTCTGCCCACTTCCTTCCCTCTGGCATCTGTCTAGTATTGAGCTCTTGGCATCTGTCTCTCTTTCTTCATTGATGGCTAGCATGAATGGGTGGCTGCTTGACAGGGCCTTCATTGTCAGGTCCCACAGCAGCAGTCAGAACATTCTCTGTGGCCTGGGTTCTGAGGTCCACCCAGGCAGTATGAGCCAGGCTGGCTCCCAATTCTGGACTGTGGTGTTTTTCTTTTGTTGTTGGTTCCCCCACACCGCTGCCCAAATTGTTAAATAAAAAGCTGGAAGCTGATGGCAAAAAGTAGAAGTCTGTGCTCCTGTTACCAGAATCCTCTTGTGTTCAAATGTGGTCAGAGGGACATTGCACCTTGGGCCAGGATCTGTAGGAAGCTGGCCATTAGAATATAGTCCCAGAGGTTTCTGGCAAATTTTGCAGCCTGGTTGGCTGTCCCATCAGCCTCTTCTAGGAAGTACTGTTGGCCTGAACCACCATTAGATGGTCATGTATCATCTACTCTACGGTCCCCCGATGCAACACCACTGGGCAGCTTTGTTCCAGCTGCCGATTGTTATATGTGATATTCATAGCTGCAAAGTCAAGGCCTTCTGGGGTCTCAGTTAAGCCGTATGGAACTCTTATGTAGTAAGCATTTCTTCTTCCCTAGAGAAATGGGCCAAGTTGTTCAGTGCTTTTTCATTGCTCAGGACCTGACCTCTGGCATGTAGGGTTTATGAGCTGAGGGTGTGAAAGTCCCATAGCGGTCAAGTATAGAGGAGGAAGATGCCAAAGTTCATACTTCTGGGCTCCTGTGGATAAGTAATCAGAGCCATGAAGTAGAGCTAATTGGCTGGCCCCTCTGCAGCCTCTGCAGACTTGCCAAAAGCTGAACAGACTGTGGAGACTAAACTACTTTTCTGGAGAGGGTGGCTGGATGAAACCATGTGCCTGCTCGGACCGCAGGGAAACAGGCTGATTGTGTGAGCTGGTTGTTGGGATCCTTCCTTAAAGGCTGTCTTAGAACCATTGTTGGAGGACACTAGCATTGTGCATGGGCAATGAAGACTGTATTTAGTACCTCATATTTATAAAATGTGGCTCATTTTTCACCTCTAGTCATCTGGCTACCCTTTCAGTTGTGGAACTTAGCTTACAGAGGGGACTTGGGGCTTCAGGCGTACTGGTGAGGGATAGTGGGTGCTGTGCAGGCAGCAATGGGAGAGGTACCCAGGCAGGGCTCCATAGTATCCCCAAGGGAGAGAAGTTTGCCATCATGGCATGGGAGAGACCTGGATTTCTCGTCCCTGTCATAACAGTAAAGGAATTTCTGAGGATCATGTGGTCCACTCCACTTATTCTAGACACTGAGGCCCAGCAAGATGAAATCACTGCCAAGGCCACACAGCTAGAGAGCAGCACAGCCAGGACCTGATTTACAGACTCCCAGGTTAAAATCTTCTCCCTCCCACCCTCCGCCCTGCCTTGAACAAACCACTACAGGCCTGTGGGCCTTAGATTCTTCATCTGTAAAAATAGTTGAACTCGACCCTTCTTGTTCTAAGAGTCTCTGATCTCATGAATAGTTCTTAGGAGCTTTGGGCATATGAGGGAATTGCTTGGTGTATGTACCATAGATCCCACTTATAGAGAAAGTAAAGTTGAATACTAGTTTTGAAATGTGAGCTAGTACTGGACAGAGTGTTGTTATTTACCCTGATGATGTGAGTTAAAATCTTAATGGGACTAAGTGTGTGCAGGGAAAGTCCCAGTGTGGTGCTGATGTTAGATTCTTATTTGCTCAATTATTTATGCTACTTTAGGGCAGGAGTATTTGAATGTACAGTAGTAGTTGGCCTCATGAGCTAGTAGTGTCAGATTTCTACGATGTTAGGGAGGTCTCAAGAGAACTGCAAATGTCTCCTGGCGTTAACGAATTAGACCATTTTGTTTTTAGTGGTCAACTAAGGTTAAACTTAAACAAATATGAGCAGTTGGGAGGCTTTGGAAGGAGTGAGATGCACACATTCTCAAAAAGAAAAAAAGTCTGTGCTCCCTGAGGAAGGAAGGATGAGGGTGGAACTCTGAATGGCCCCCTCTGAGGAAGGAAGCAGAGATTTCTCTGCTATTTTGTTTTGCACTTTCAGTTAAGGAATTCCAGAAGTTGCAGGTTGTGATCATGACCTCTGTTTTTTTCTCTGTTGCTGCTTGCCAGAGGAAGGGAGGGCGGGTGGCTCTAAATAACACTTTGGCCTTTCTGGAAATGTATCAGATGTTCCAGGAGCGAGTCTTGCTTGCTCGTGCTTGCTCACTGGCGCTCTCTTTCTTTCTCTCTCTTTTACTCCGTGTTCACTCACTCTGTCCTCACTTGTGTCCTTTCTGTAGGATATAGTTAGCACTTCTCGCCTTATATAGCAAGATCTAGTCATTAACGTTAACAGAAATCTAACAACAAGGAAGGCTGCCAGATAGCATTAATCAGACCAGTGTTTGGAATTTCATAAATGCTCTGACTTTGGGTACAAATTGAACATTAGGAACAATACGAAACTGTTTTTTTTCCTTCTCTCTTTTTCTCTCCCTCTCCCCAGCCTATCCAGCTTCTCTCTCTCTCTCTCTCTGTTTTTGAATTCCTCTGCTCTGCTGTACACTAGCTGCATTGGAACTCCTTCTCTCTTTTTCTCTCCCTCTCCCCAGCCTATCCAGCTTCTCTCTCTCTCTCTCTGTTTTTGAATTCCTCTGCTCTGCTGTACACTAGCTGCATTGGAACTTTGTTGATTTTTGCCACATTTAATTTTTTATTTCTCTGTCTCTCTGTCCACTCCAAGACCACAGGCAAAGCAGCAGCAGCTGGAGCCAGGACTCTGCAGAGGGGCAGGACGGGCAGGTCCCAGAGCAGTTCTCAGGTCTCCTTCACGGCTCATCCCCAGTGTGTGAGGTGGGGCAGGACCCTTTCCAGCTGCTCTCTGCCACTAGCCGGAGCCATCCAGACGGGTCTCCCCTGCAGAGCACCTGCCACAAGGTCAGCATGCAGCTGGAGGAGAGGGGCGTGCATACTCCTGGAGCTCCCCAGCCCAGTGTCCTGGACCAGAGCAAGAGAGTGGGCTACACAGCAGGACTGCCCACCACCAACAGCCGGTCGCACCCTGAAACTTTGACTCTCACATCATCTCCACACCCTGGTGGTGCTGAGGAAGAAGGAGACCGGAGTGGGGCCAGGAGCCGAGCCCCTCCCACCAGCAAACCCAAAGCTGAACTTAAACTCAGCCGCAGCTTGTCCAAGTCTGACTCTGATCTCCTGACCTGTTCACCCACAGAGGACGCTACAATGGGGAGCCGGAGCGAGTCCTTGTCCAACTGTAGCATTGGGAAGAAGAGGCTGGAGAAGTCACCTTCCTTTGCTTCAGAGTGGGATGAGGTAAGGCTGACGTGATGTCATAGACAGCTAGGCTGACTGCAGCCCACCACAGCTCCCCTGTGTGCCAACTCCTGGGACCAGGATCCAGGCCAAGGTTGCCCTAGTTCCTTCACACTGTGACCAGTGTGGTTCTGGCAAGCATGAGGCAGGCAAGCCTCAGGGAGCCTGGGTCAGAGAGGACAGGTTCATTAATGGTTAAACGTGAGGGTGGAGGCCCCAGCAGAACAGGGCTGAGGGAGGGGCAGTTCCTAGAAATGACATGCTGTTTGGAAATATGTGGATCCCATCAGCCCTGTTGAGGGAATCCTGCTCACCCTGAAGATGCTTGAGAAGAGCTAGATTACTTCCTATGAGTCCTTTGGGAGAAAGAGGGAAGATCCAGAGTTAGCTGTAGGGGGTTGGAGGGGGACAGAAAGGGAGGGGTAGGGCTTGGGGAGAAGCTGCTGAAAGGCGATCAGAAGGTGGCTCTTCTGTTCCCCACTCCTCCATGATTATTCCTGCTGTGTTCTCCTGGAAGACCAAATGCCTCTCCCAGCAGAAGTGTCCTGCCCATCCCACATTCCGGGGTTAGTGAGGCAGAGGGCTAGGCAGATCTGGAAACAAAGATTAGTGAGGAAAAAACATTTGGAGTCAGAGGCCCAGGTTCCTTTCATAACCATTGTTACGGAATAGTTGGAAATATGTACCCAAATATTTTTCAGTGAACTATGGCGTGTCTTACTGGGCAGAAGAATGTGTTTCTCGAAGATTAGTAAACACACTGGGAATGTTAAAGTGCCACCCTTGCAAGCTTCTTGCTGGAAGGAAGCTGCTTTTGAAGTGAACTGGGTCTGTCTCCCAGGAACGATGTGAAGAGATACATTTAGCTCTCCAAGAGAAGGGGAACAGTGCAGCTGACATGTCCATTTGAACAATCTGTAGACTTAATGCCCTACCCAAGTGTATTTGGGTTGCAGCTGCAAAGTTATGTAAACCAAAGCCAGTTCCATTCCCAGTGTGGGAACAGGGTGGGGGCAATTCCTCCAGCACTGTTATCTCTAGATATGAGGCTTAGGACTCTGGTCAGAGTTAGAGGAATCCTGTGCAAAAGAAGATTTTTATTGCTTAGTAAACAAAGATTTGGTGTACTTGTACTAGATGCAGGCCACTAATGGAAAAGCACTATGAGTGAGTTGGCTCTGGGGGGCCCTAGAGTATGTGTTTGTGGGAAGGTGCGCTCTATCTTTGTTTTTCAAAACAGAGTTTTGCTAATTTACAGTCAACTATAGGATAAAGCAGTTTGAGAGTAGGGTGAGGATGAGTGCAACATGCTCTGAAATGGCAGGAGAGGTCAAGACAGAAAAACATCAGTGGGTGATGGGGAGTGGAGACAGGAGGTGTGAGGGGGGCGTGAAGGGGTTTCAGGGGAGATCACAGAGAAGTGGAACTTGACATGGAATTAAAGAACCAAGTGTGGTGGTTAAAACCAGATTGAAGCTAGTGGGATGAAGAAAGGGCATGGTGGGCAGAGAGAAAGTGGGATCAGGAGCAAAGCCTTGGAGCTGGGAAAGCTCAGGTTATTTGGTTTCCATAGAGTTGGGTATGTATAGGGAAGGATAAGAAATAAGGGTAGAAAGTGAGATTTGGACCAGACGGTGAGGGCCTTGAACATGAGAACTTGATTTGATACCAAGGCAGTATCTCAGAATCCTTCAAATGGGCTGGAAGACAGCTTTACCAATCTAATGAATTACCTTTTCTTTATGGCTCCTTCTCCTGCGCATATCCCACCCTGAGAGGTCAGGAGTGCTGGGTGATTCTTCATAGGATATTCATGACCTGTTAACATGTAACATTGCCAGGCAGTCCTTTGGGCTCCACCATTTCTTTCTGGAGAACAAACATGAGATAATCAAGGCAAAGCTCAGCTTAATTGAAGTTGGCTGTTTAGGCTAATGAGCCAGTTTCTCTTTGCATCTTAATGAAAGGAGGTTCATGTACTGATATTACCTTTGCAGGTGGGTACAGTGAACCCAGTAACTGTTTGAGGTCTAGGTGTCTGTGGGCCACCTCTGTAGTGTGGCTGAAGTACTGGTACATTGTAAATTTGAAAAAACTTAAAGGCAATTAAGGTTTTATTGGAAGGATTCAGAAGATTGAGTTTTGCTTGCATAGTAAACATTAACAGGGCTCTTTATTTGTAACTCTTTGACATTGTTTTTGAATCATACTATACTTGCTTTTTGTGGACATCTCTATCTAAAGAGAAACTTCAAAAGTGTTTCCCCAGCAATTGGCCCTAAACCCAGGGCTTCATAAGGCTTTCTTAGAATAGTTCATTAGTTAATGGCTGCTCCCCACCCTACCCCTGACTAGTGCCTCAGGGCTGCTTTGCATATCCTGTGCTTGTTGATTTTTTTTTGTCATCACTAGATCCCCAGGAGGTGAGGAAAGCTGCTCTCAAAGAGCTTGGGCCCAGCTCAGCTCCTCACAGTGAGGCCTGGGGAACTCGAAAGGCTCTGGGGTCCTGGGCAGCTGTGATCCAACACAGGTGGAGTTGTGCGTGAGTCTGCCAGGCCACTCCTAGAAGGTAATGCAGGTCGTAGACAGGCTCAGGCTTAGGAGTCGGCAGATGCGGCCTTGCACCCCAGCTCCACCATCTACTTCACTTTGGTGCGCAGATGGCCTCACTGAGTCTCCGTGATAATGTCTTTATTTATGAAATAGAGGCAGTCAGATCTGTGTTTCAGAGTGTTTTACCAGTTAGGGATGTGTTTAAGTGCCTAGCACAGTTCCTGACGTGTTGACTAAATGGTAGATATTAATGTTATTATTGTGCCTGGAGCTTTGGAGAATGGAAACTGAGACCTAGATTGTCGGCAGACCTTAAGAAAGGTGGAGCTTTTTGCAAGTGGCCCTTTGGTGTTTGGTGGTGGCAGAATGACTGGGAAGCAGTGGAGTTCAAGCCCTTCAACTGGTGATCCTCCTGCACAGCTCTGCCCCACCCCAGAGATGGAAGAGCCCAGCCAGCCTGGGAATGTCTGGCAGGTGCCCCCATTATTCTTCTTTGAGAAATTTATGAGCCTTCCTCCCTAACTCTCTTGACAGGAGAAGAGCACTTAAAGAGATATCTGCAGCCCTCTCCACTATTTTTCAAATGTATTCTTCTGCATAGTGGCCAGCAGTGGCTATTTGATTGGGTGGTTGTTTGGGATGTTCTTTAGTTGGGGAATATGCATACCTAATGGATTTAGGAGTCATTGTCTCCAAATACAGACTGCTCCTTACATTTGGTTAATGCAGTCCTTGTTGAATTACCCTGGACAAGAGGACTTCTTAAAGTTGGCCTGGTTAAGGTAAACCTCTGAGATAGTATCCGTTAGTGACACTAGCATTCTCCTTATTTTCTATTGTATTTTTGGTAACAAAGAAGTAATAGAGTTTTTCTTTAAAAGTGCTCAGCCTAAGAGGAGATCTGAGTCTAAGCTTCAGTAGATATTTTCTGTGTTCTCCAGTCAAGTCAAAGCGTTCTTTGTTGTCTTAATGATCCCTCAGGCATAATAGGAATTAAACTGAGAAGATGTACATAAATAAAATTTTTTAAATATATAGATGAGGAGTAGGAAAATCGTCTGCATCCCTTTCCACATAGTCAACCTCTGTTAATACTTGATATATATCCAAATTTGGGGTCTCAGTATATTTACTGATTTATATAATTTGCTCTTCCTACTTAGTTACTGCATGTTATGGATATCTTACCATGGCAATGTCAGTAAAATCTGGATTCAGATCATCATTCTAAAAGGTTTTGTATTCTCCCCTTACCGGCCACTGCAAGTAAAGAAATCAAAAATAAAAGGCTTAGTATTCTGTTGTATGGCTATATCATAAGGTTGGTTGGTTTTGTTGTTTAAACTCTTTTCCAACTGTTAGATACTGTGCAGGGCATTTGCCACCTGCCCTTCAGGTTCATTCCCTACCCTTCTTTATCTGCCTATGTGTCCTGCATTACTTGGCCAAGGAAATGTTGGATTGGCTGTGTCCCTTTACCGAAGCTCACCACTCCTGTTAGGGACTTTCTCCCAGTAGCTGTTCTCTCTGGGTTCAAGTAAACTTTAGTCCCTCACAGTGACCCTTCCACCCTGGGGCTCCTACTCTGACTAGCTCCCCTCCCTTGTTTCTCTCCCTGCACCTTACCCAAAGCTGTATAAATAGTCCCATTACTAAGTTCCTTCAGGTGTCCAGTTTGAATATGCCATCTTTTTCCTGCAGGGACCCTGAGTGATGTAAACTTTAGTCCCTCACAGTGACCCTTCCACCCTGGGGCTCCTACTGTGACTAGCTCCCCTCCCTTGTTTCTCTCCCTGCACCTTACCCAAAGCTGTATAAATAGTCCCATTATTAAGTTCCTTCAGGTGTCCAGTTTGAATATGCCATCTTTTTCCTGCAGGGACCCTGAGTGATACAGACATTTTTAGCACTGTTTCTATCAGCTTTCAGCAAGCATAGATGGCTGTGTACTGGAGCAGTAAACATGGCTCTAGCATGTAAATTGTAAATTAATCTTCATTAGCAAATGAACCAGAAGGCTTGGATATCCAGGGTGCTGGGAAGCAAGAGAAATTCATCATTTAACTTGAAGCCTTTCCCACTTCCAACTATAAGAAACCTGTTCTTCATTCTACCAAGTTGGCAGCTTCTGTATCAGAATCTCCTTAAATGTACTTTCCTCCTGTGTCTCCTGCATAATATGATGCACCCTGGGTTACACAAACACACACAGCAGCAATTAACATCTGAAATAAATACCTTGTAAGAAGAACAAAAATAACTTTCTGGTCAGATTATGGTTTGAATGTATAAAAACTCTGTGGGGTCAGATCGGTCTCTCACATACCTGCCTTTGAATGGGATTGAAGTTTATGAAAGAGGAAACCACAGAAGGCTGCTTGTCTACTTAGCATAAACATTTGAGTCACTTAAAACTTGGCTAAACGCTTAAGTGATAAATCTGTTTTGTAATCAGCTCCCATAAATATTAAACAAGTGGGAAATGGCTGAAGAGCTGGGACATGCTTTGTATGCATTTTGTGTAAACTGAGAATAATTTCTCAAATCCCAATTTTGTCTGGAATGGTAGGTGAGGAGACCCTTGGCTCTTGAATCCCTTCTTGAGAAGTGAAGTGGCAGCAACCAGGAGGGCACCCTTCTAAGCCAAGTCCCAGATACCTCACCCTTTCCAGCACTGTCCCATTAGAGGCATGATGTCATCAAGGGAAAAGCTGATTGGTCCAACTCCACAGAGGCTTTGGCAGCTTTTAACCCTTGAAAGTTGAATGTGCAAGATGAAGAGTGACATAGATGTAAAAGAAAGAGATTTCAGTTTCCACTGATAATCTAAACTTCCTACGCCATATTCTGCAGTATGTATTGTTCTTTATTATGTAAATAAGCATGCTGTGTAGTCCTTTTTGCTGAGCAAAGCCCTCCTACTCTAAACAAGAATGTGACACTCCTACCTCTGGGGACAGATTGGAGCCTCAGTGTCTATTTAAGTTGCTCTGGGTATACACAGGAGTCACAACTTTCATCCTGATGAAACACTCTCTAAATTTCCATTGGTTTTAGGTGGCCTGGTAAGATTGAGGTATTTTCTTCATATTTTAAAAATAATCTCACTTATTTGATAGGCAGTCCTAAATAAACAATTTTGGCCCTTCTATCGGATAAAATGATTTTTGTTAGCCTAGATTAGTACATACATATATATGCATTTCCATGGCTTAGGTGCTAATAGAAGAAACAGCACAGTGTTGTGAATGAGCTGGGGTCAGTCCTGGCTCTGCAGTTAGTTCCTGATGAGAAGACTGATGTGCTCATCCCAGCCCGTAGCTCTCTCCATGGTCTCCAGATGACAGCATGCCTCTAACTGAACAGTGTGCCAGAAATCTCAGGGTGGCTGGGCCTGGCCGGAAGGTCCCTCCCTGCTGCTGCCACCACCCTTCTCACGAAGAGACCTGGGAGCCTAACTCTTACCTTTTCTTTCCTAATTTTCATGCTTTTTCTCTGTTTCTCCTGATTTCCTCTTTGTTGCTGTTCCCTTCTTTTAACTCATCCTTCTTCTTTTTTACTTTCTTCCTCCTTACTTTTATCATTTTGACTGGTGGCAAGTATAGGCTTTTTTATAGTCTTTCCTTCTCAGTCCTCTCCACCAGAGGGATTTTTCTTTCATTTTCTCTTTTTAACATTTTTGCCGTGTTTGCCCATGTTTATATTCTGCACGGGCATTCTTACCACTTGTGCTGTTAGCAGCTACCCCCCACATGGCCTGCCCCAAGTCTTTCATAAACGATCTGGTCCCACATAGGGCATTTTGTGGCATTTGTGAAATGGCTAGCAAAATGTGAATTTCCCTTTTCTCCTCTTTTTTGTTATGTTATATTTTGTTTTTTTAACACCAGGCCAAAAGCTTGGGTGACAGTGAAAGTAGGTAAATGGATGAGAAGAATTTGGTCTTTATTCCAGAGTATACCAAACCTGAGAATCATAGAAAGAATCATTTTCTGGGATATTCTTTATATTCTTTGGTTCTGATTTTGTATCTTTTCCTTCTGTTTTTCTAGTAATAGCATCAGTAGGAAACAGACTAATTTTATGTAATTTAGGGAATAATAGTTTATCTTATTTTAAGCAATTGTGTCTAGAAACAAGTAGAGGTATTTTTTATATAATCAGTAATAATATAAAGTTGATGTATACTTTTATTACAATTATTCATTCATTTAGCTAATTTGTTGAGTACCTGCTGTGTTCCTAGCACTGTTCTAAGTGCTGGGGATATAGCAGTGAACAAAACAGACAAAATCTGTTGCCCTCCTGAAGCTGACATTCTAGAAAGCCAGAGAGGAAAGACATAAAAAAGGATAGATGAGTGAAATTCATAGTATGCCAGTTGGTGATAAGAGTGCTTATGAGAAAATACAGCTGAGAAGAAGGATGGAGAGTATGGTGGGGGGGGAGTTGCAGTTAGGTGGGTCAGCCAAGTTCAGCCTTTGAGAAGGATGTGAGAGAGCAAGCCGTGCAGACATGGGGCAGGAAGGGAGGTGTGAGCAAAATTATCGAGCTATTTTCGTTAATTTCTCCTGTAAGAGAATTGAAAAATTCCGTCCTATACTTACATTGTCTCACAAATACACCCTATAACTTGACTTTTAACTTCCTTTCCCTTTAGCCACGATTGCCACCTGCTGCTTTTCTCATCTTGGTTTTTTTCCCCTGATTTTTTCCTTTTATACTGTGTTGGGTAACTTTTTAAACATATGTACACACATATTTTTTAAGCTATTGAACTAGAGTGAAATCTGAATTTCTAAGAATTTCTCAAACTTGGTCATTGTCCTTGTCCTCATCCTGGGCAAGGATCATTGAGTGAGTTCTGGTGGAAGGGCTGCTCATTGTCTTAGGAAATACATTTCCATGAGCTCATCACATACTCAGCAGAAATAAAATCTAAAAGCCAGGATTATAAGGCAAGGGGAGGGAATTCAAAATTACTAAGACCAGAAGGCCAGGAATTTAGAAAACAGGAGATCCAGTAAGAGGAGGACAGCTGACAGGTGTTCAAGGAGTCAGGGAAGGTGAGTCAGGGTATCAGCACTGTTTGATCACAGAAGTGGTGCTGCTACCCTGAAAGGCACTCACCACAAATAATTTGCCCTGATGAATCTTAAATACTTCCTCTCAGAAGCCAAGCCCACAGGTTTCAAACAGGTCATTACAACCAGTTAGAGAATGAGATGCTGGTGGCCTCAGACATTCTCTGATTCTGGGTGGACTTAGGGGAGGGGGCTTCTTAGACACAAGATATGAAGGTGTTCTGTGCTTGTGCATGTATACTTGTGTGAGAGAGAGTGTGTGTGTGTAGATTCCAGAGAAGTGTAATATGTTTAGAAATGTGCTCTGTGCTCAGAGTGGCAGCTAAGTAATTACCTGGCCAGTTTGGGGTGGGAGGGTGGCAAACAGCCTTTTTATTATATGAATCTTCTAGGAAATCAACCTTACTTGGGCTTCCTTTGGAATCTGCGACCCTCAGAAACAACACAGAGCTGTTTTCTGGACCCCGGTGTTGTGCCTCAAAGATATGCTCTCAGATGGCAGCTCTATGTGTTCATAGAAGGCTACCCTCCCTGCCTAGGGCGCCTTTACTTTTTCATTCTGCTTTTTTCCCCATAGATGATCTCTTTTGATGCCATCAGGTTAATAGCCGGTAGGTAAGAAGAATACTTGTGGCCTGTGGATGCTGGGCAGGGCCAAGATTGTGAGCGGATCTTTCCCAGGCCTCCTGCTCTGTCTTGCTCACAAGCTCTAATGGCCCAGTCTCTGGCGCCAGAGGGCCCACCTGTCCATAACTCAAGGCAGCCTGTTTATTTGTCTGGACAGGTGGAAAACTGCCTAAGTTCACTAGGGGCCTACAAATGACAGTTTGTCTGGCAGTCTGTTCTTGGCTGTCCTGATTTAAACAGCCAGGAAGTCATTGTAAACTCAGCTGAAATGGTGTGGTTTGTGTATATATTCTGGTTCCTTTCCATTTTGGATCTAGTTATTTTCAACAGAACCTCCCAAAAAACCATGGGAATGCCTTGTACCTGTTATGTAGTGGACATGCAGTCCTGGGTTTTGCTGCTGGGAAACAGCTTCTCTCACTGACACCAAAAAGGCTGATGATCCTGGAGAAGTTTATCTTCAGGGGCCAGCCCAGCCCTCTGTGCTGGCCCATAGGTCAGTAGAGAACACCAAGGAACTTGGGGTGCAGTGGCAGAGGAATGGCTGCTGTCCTTACACTGCACTTTAAGTGTGGAAATCTCCCAACTCCAAGGTCTTGAACTGTAAATCTCCCTCTCTTCCTTTCTGCCAGACAGCCAGTTCCTCTCCCCGGTGTTTTTGAGTACCCATCCAGAAATATTCTATGCATAGACAAGGATGCCTCAAAATGTTCATGGTAGAATAGAATTAAAAGGTAATATGAATCTTTCCATGAACTTTTTGAAAACCCCTCGTGTAAACATTTCAGACACATTAAGCATTTTTCTTTTTAAAAAATGGTGCCAAAACATGATACTGCTTTGAACCTTGCTTTTTTCATTTAATAATAGTTTTTTGAAAATCATTCTAATTAAGTACATTAAAAGTTTTCTTTCATAGTATGTATATACTATCATTTATTTTAAATTTTTTCTGCAGATAGACACTTTTGATGTTACCAAGCTTTTACTAATTAAAAGTATAGCTGCAATGCAAGTCTTTGTACAAAGTCATTTTACGATAAATTTCTAGAAACTGAACAGCTGTGTGAAAGAGTTTGTGCATGTTAAATTTACTCTCCCACCCACAACATACAAAGAAAGTCTATTTACGTACACCTCACCAACATGGGGTGGTCAGCCTTTTAATCTCTTCTTCATTAACAGATTGGCAACGTTCTCTTGGTATAGGTTTAAAGTGTGTGCCTCTCATTATGAGTGAAGTTGGTATCTTTTCATATGTTTAAAAAAACTCTTTTCTAGATTTCTTTTTTTTTTAATTGTTGAATTGATCTCTTTCTTACTAATTTGTAGAAGCTCTTTGTGTTTGAAGAGATTAGCCCTTTATCTGTGATATGAGTTGTCTTTTGACTTTATGGTATTTTGTGTGTATTTTCTTTTTAACATGCAGAAATTAAAAATTTTTTATATAGTTGAATCTAGCAATCTTTTTTTCAATGACTTCTGGATTTTGTGTCCTAGTTAAAAAGACTTTCTCTAAGATTACCAAAAAAAAAAAGTAATTTTTCTTATGTTCTTTTAGTACTTTTATGGTTTCATTTTTCAGGTTTAAATATTTGTTTCTTCTGGAATTTATTTTGATATAAGGAATGATAATCATCCTGTTGACTTTTAGCAATGATTTGGTCTAGTGCACTATTTGATTCTAAAGTTTTGAGAGCTGAGGTGACTTGCCTAAGGTCTTGGAGTTGATAAATGAGGGAAACCAGTTGGAGCTACATCACCTAAGTCTTAACAAGATTGTGTTTAGAATATAGGTGAGCTAAATTTTTGTTTTGGCATTAGTTCACAGTTACTTGTCAATTCCTCTTGTTTCAACTCAAATTATTGTAGCACTGTCTTACTTTTCCCCTCCAACTCCAGAAAAAATTTTTGTGCCTATCTATATGAAGGAGAGTAACTCGGGAGAGGGGCCTCCTGGGAAAAGCATGAGATTCCTTTTCATTATCAAGACTCAAAGCATTCCTTCCCTTTACTGCTGTCCAAAGCGGGGGCTATTAGGTTTTTCTTTTGTGACTTGCAAAGTGAGGTAGTGATTTCCAGCAAATCCTTAAATCAGGAAATCAGAAGGAATCTTAGTTACCATGTAGTCCAACTTCCTTATGAACAAAGTCATTTCCATGCTCTCTAAAAATGATCTTCTAGCTTTTGCCTGAAACCCCAAGTGACCTCCTGCCGTCTTCCATTCCTTGTATGAAATCTTGGAAAACCCTTTCTCATTTCCAGCTAACACCTGTGACTTCCGCCCCATCAGTCCTGGGTCTATCTTCTGGGTCACACACACTGTCCTCCATTGTGGTTGTTCAGATAGTTGAAGCTGCAGTTATATCCTCCCATTTTCACACCTTCTCGTTTCCTTGCCAGGCACCCCAGTTCCTTCTCTCTCCTCAGATGACTTGTTCCTAAACTGTTTCTGTCGTGGCCATTCTCTGAATGTGTCCAGGTCATCAGGCTCTCTTGAAGTTGTATGACATCATTACAGATGCTTGCACATAATGTACATTGCCTTGTACATCATGATGAGATCTTGTCACATGGTACCTAATAATGCTTCATCAAGGAGTTGGATGTGCCTCTTACTCTCCTGAAAACTGAAGGGAGCAATCTGTCAGTGAGCCCAGAACAGGACAACTTGCAAGACCTTTCCAGGGCTGCCACACCCCCATCAGGAGGCCATTTGGAAAGCTGCTCTGTGGAAGGGAGGTGCTTGTTGCCTTCTGAGGCTTCCTCCTTTGATTCCTGCCGGGGAGATACAGTTCAGCCTCTCCCCAGTTGTGCTTTTTAGCAAAATCAATGCAGGCCTTCCCTGTGCCTCATCACATGTAGTGACTCTACCTACTCTCCACCTGACGGTATCATTCATTGTCCTGCTTTGGGTCCTGAGACTTTCTCACGCATTTTTTAGCAGCTACATGTCTCACCATGACCTTGATTTGCAGGTAAAAATGCTTTTGTGCCAGTTTTTCATTTGAAATCAATAGGACAGATGAGGACTGGGAAAGCCTGTGTTGACCCCAAGCCAGACCCTATAAAAGGTAGCTCAAGCCCTCACATGCACCTGGTGCTGAACCCTTTCTTTTCTCCCCATCTGGTTTTGTCACCAAGGTTTTCTCCCAAAACCTCTCTCCTTCCTCTCCATTCCCACTCACCTTCCTGGGATTGCCTCAGCAGCCACAGCCACAGTATTCCCCTGCTTGCCTCTGACCTCCTCTAGTCCATCATATGTGTGGTTGCCTTATCATGCTCTTAAAATATTTCATCTTACCTTTTCCTGACTCAAAACCTTCCCTGGTTCCCTATTGCTACAGTACGAAGTCCAGACTCCTCAGCCTGGAGTTGATGATTCTCCAGAGAGTGATCCTATGGTCCAGCTTCTATAACTGGCTTTCTCTCATCTTGTACCCTATTTTTCTAGCTCCAGTCACTTCCTTTACTCACTGTTTTCCTCTACACTGTGGTTTATATCTTTTTCCTTATTGGGATGCCTTTCTCCATTTCTTTTTGTTGAAACTCCACCCTTCATTAAAGCTCACTCAATCATTCATTCACCACATTTATTGAGAGCCTACTGTGTGCCAGGCATTTTCCAAGAGCTGGGCATACAGAAATGAGATTGTAAACAAAATAAACACCAGCTTTTGAGAGACTGACAGTCTAAAGAGAGAGACAGATATTAAACAATACAAACATAAAAATACTATCACAAATGAAAATAAGTGCCCTTGAAGAAAAAGAACAGACTGCTATGAGAGGTAGGAAGTAGGGTAAGGCCCCATGGAGCTGGCCATAAGGCCTCTCTGCAAACAGGAAGAGGATGGGGTCATCTCTGTCTGCCGTAAAACCTGCCCCTCACACCTTAAGATTGCTGAGGGCTTTCCTTTGGCTGTTCTTTCCTCAGGCACTAATGTGGTGCCACATGCAGTTGCTAATCTTGTTTATGTGCATGGCCTGTCTTTTCAGCCAGATTATAGACCTTTCAAGGATAGTAATCTCAGTTCATTTATACCAGCCCTTAGGCTCCCCAGTCCAAAATGGGCACTTAAGGACCTCTGAAAGGATGCTGGATGTCTTAAGTCTTTAAAGTGTCATGGTCCCTCCAAAGAGCTTCAGGTTTGGATTGCTAAAGACCTTGCTGTGCTTGGGCATAAATAGTTATCTATCTTTTTCTTCTTGAGAGAGACATGAAAAGTAAAAGTCCTTTATCACCTCACCCTTAAATTTTGAATTTTACTTTCTTTTTCATCTTCTAGTAGTAAATAATAACCCTTTTATATTGCAACTGAAGGATTCTAAAGAATATTCTGAATAATTTGCTTCACAGATGTGATCACAGAAATTTATGGATTTCAGGAGAGGTGTACTGCTAATGTTTTATGGATTTCTCACCTAATTTGGTAGATTAATCCACCCTCCCCCATTTTTTAATACATTTTTAATTTTTATATTAACATAGTCATTGTTACAAGTCATACTTATTCTTTATGTCCCTTATCCAATCTCTCCCCTTCCCCCTCCCCCTTACCCTCCCCTCCCCCCCCTTCCCTCCTCTAATAACCATAGATTTGTTCTCTCCATGTGATAGATTAACTGTTCCTCTGTTGGTTTGTTGCCCAGATGATCTGTCAAGCACTGAGACGGGTGTGATCAAGTCCTCCCCTATTATCATAAATCAGATGCTTTTTCTATTACTCTGGAGTGTGCTTTGTGGAGAGAGAGGATCTCCTCTTCTTTTCTCTCTCTCTTTTTTTCTGGTCTCTGCTGGTGCCTCTCCTTGTGTCAATGAAGTTGAGAGTCTGGCATGCCATCTGCACAGTGGCTGTGACTGCTGCTATAGAAACTAGTCACTTTGTGGGTAGCTGTAGAGGGCTACCCATGTGAAAATGGTGTTTTTGGTGAGCTCTTTACCTGGTTGCATCTGAGTTCGGCTTCGGCTCCACACCTCATTCTAAGATGACGTTGTGGAGCAGTTGGCCCCCTCCCCCGTTTTTAAAGTTCAAAATCTTGTTCTACTAAAACATGCTGGTTTGAAAAGGGGGGGGGTTAAATTTGACATTTAAATGTCAATATAAGTTTTAAGCTAACTCCATTCACTGCCTGCCCCTCCCCCATATATAAAGTAGTTAACATTTATAAGGAATGCAAAAATAGAAGCCCTATGGATAATGTCACAGTGGTGTTACAGTTCTTTCTGCTTTCAAGTACTGTATACGTAAAAGTCAAGAACAGAAATAAGTCTTGGCTGGTTCTTGGCTCCTAATCTTTTAAATTAGATTGAAAGGAGGAAAGAACCAAACCAGATACGGTATATTTCAGTTAAAATATCAGCTCCTGCCCAGGTAGCTCCATCTGTCCCCATTGATGTCCAGAAGGACTTGCAGCAGAGCAAATGCATAACTAAACAGATTTTCAGCTGGGTACATGTGTTTAAAGCCATTTATGGGCTTTATAGGCACTTATTCAGTAGACAAGAGAGTTAATATCTCTGACATATATGATGCTAGTGGAATTGATATGGTTAAAGAGAAAATTTTTCAAAGCCCATTTTTTAAAAATCAGAAATACGAGAAATTCATATTACTGCTGATCCAGAAATAAGGTCCTTGATGAGTCTCCCCTGTTGGGGTATTAACCCAGAGGTCTGGCCATGCTCCAGTTCAGAAAACACTGTTTCTCTGTGCTAAATTCCTCCTGAAGGTTCAATTAGATTCAGCCTTTTTTCATCCCGGGCAACAACTCAAGAACTGCCAGGTTCCACAGCTGGAGCTTAGCAATGGTTGCCTTTGTTTCCAATGCTGACAAAGATTTCAATGTAAAATCTCCCAGACTCTAGAGGATAAAAACAGAGATTGATCTCAATGAAAAATGAGTCAATTGGTCCTCATGCAGAGATACGTTAACATCTCTCTGAGTTTTTGAAGAATTTCACTTCCCCAGGTGGACCTGAGCAGGCTGGGTGTTGCAGCCTATTGAGTGGAAGGATCAGGCCCTGGGTGAGAGCTCCACTAAGGTACTTATTTGACGGCATCAGTGGTGTTAACACCTACAGTTCTTTTGGTCAGTCATTCCACAAAGCAGCACTTACTGAGGACTCACTATTTTGCTGGGCTTTCTGCTGCTTATGTGGCATTATGAGAACATAATTTTGGGGCTTTAGTTTTGTTGTTTACCCTTGACCATGGATATGTCTGCTGATGAGTTTCTTAGAGGTATATTAGTTTGCTACCTTGGTATTGCTTTTGCTACTTAGGTTTTTTTTTTTTTTTTCCTTTTTTCCAAGGAAAAACATAATTGTGTTTATTTCACCGCAATGGTCCATTGCAAATTGTGTATCAACATTTGCAGGTGGTTTTCTATTTTGACATCACTGTGAGTGTTTTGGTTCTTTTCTCTGAGTGTTTTTCTGTCTGGAGTCAAATCGGAGACAGACTTGGAAAGTGAATGGTGTGGCACCAGCTATCCTGCAGTCCCTAGCTCTGTCTAGCCTTGTTCCTCAGGGACACACTAAGTGACATCAGGGAGAGCAATTGGACCTGCGGGTCACTCATTGCCATTAGTCAGTGTCTGAAACAAGTAAATGACAAGATTCCCGGATCCAGACCCACTCACTGGAAAGTGCTGTCTGCACTGGGGAACACCATGTACCCCTATCACGTTGTGACTGTGCCCTTTTTTGCTTTAGTTTAGAAAACTCCTCTTACTTGTATTAATTAAAATACATTTCCAGGCCTTTGAAGGCTTAGTATTACTTAGGCTGATATTGCATCATTTGCTAAATTTTATGTAACAAGGTAATTATGTCTGTTTCTTCAGTGTTAAGCTAGAAAAAGAAGTGAAACATCTTAAATTTGAAGTGAGTTTGGTTAGAGGCAATCAAATCTACAGAAGTGAGTCTGAAGAGAGGAAGCCTGAGCTGAGAGATGATTGATACCTGTGATGTCACAGAAGGACAAATAGGTGAAGCACAGCCTTGATCTTGAATTGTCATCATGAGCTAAAACACAGATGCAGATCCTTAACGGTGCTAGTTTAGAACAATTAAAGGAAACAGCTCACTTGACACTTGAGGTAAAAAGCCTGTGGGACTCATTACCCTGTGAGTAGGTGGAAAATGTTGGCTTAGGAACAGTTTTGCCCTGAGGTGAAAGGCGCTGCCTGGCCTCCCTGGAGCCCTGTTCTTAGCCACCCTGCCAGTGGCTGACCAGACTGGCTGGGACTGTACACTTTACTTTATCAGCAGGTATTTATTAGGTGCCAGCTATGTGTCAGGCACTCTGCTAGGTGCTGGGTGTAGGGGACAGAGTTAGAGGACACAGTTCCTTCTCAGGGAGCTTCCTTGGAAGGAAGCCAGGCGGCTCCTGAATTGAACTATGACCAACTGGAAGGGTCTCAGGGCAGCACTGCTCCACATCAGGAGCGTTCAAGAGCAGCAGTCTGACGGAAAATGGGGATTGGGGTTCGATTTAATGATATGCTTCATCGCTTTTACTTAAGTTTTATGTGTTAGATCAACAAAAATGGTTGTCTAAGTATGCTTTTATATATGCCTGTTTAAAACTGAGAATGTTTGTTGTTTATATATAAAATAATTTATTTTTATTTGGGTTGGCTTGGCAGGAGGCTATTGGGATTACAGGTGGGTAAATGTGCCCCTGCCCTTTTGTACCCCTCCTTGATACTGTCATTGCTGGACTCTGTTTCCACTGTTTAATCCTAATGTCACGCTGACATATGGGTCTTAGGGTAGATGTTTGTTTTAACTGAGTTCTGCCGTAAGCCTGGCTGCGTACTGATCGGGGGTTGCCAGCCTAGGTCAGTCAGAAGTCAGACGGCGTCATTTCTCTTCTCATTTCCACAGTTGCTTTGTTGGTCATCACTGGGTATGTTTGTCTGTCTGTAAAATAAAGTAAAACAGGAATGTTTTAGAATGTTTCCTGCAGGTTCCCCTCAGTCTGGAAGGTCAGTGCGTGTTGGCTTCTGAGGCCAGGCCTCTCAGAAATACACAGCAGTGTCATTAGTGACTGCCCTTCACAGGTGGCTGCCCCGCCTCTGCATTTGCCTCCTGCTTTACATTCAGAGCAGGAAAGCTGTTAGCACAAGGTTCATTTAAAACCCCAGCGAGGAGGTTATCGTAGCATCCTAATTCTAGTGAGTGGCTCTAGTTCTCCCTTCAGCAGTTGGAGTGATTAAATGTCATAATATATCAGGGGAGTACCAATTATGCATATGGATTTCATGCTGGGTGCTTTTACATTCTTTGCTTGGTATTAGGCATAGTACTAACTTACCTTGGCAGCACCTTTAATTGGGGTGTTCATTGAACTGCATTGGATTCTGACCAGCCAGAAGGATCTCAGGGCCAGCACTGCTGCCAAGGCTTCACCTGCCCTGTCACAGTTGGCTTGTTGGAGCAGCTAGGATCTTAACCACATTTCACACCATGCCTGGCCGTACAGCTAGGCAGAATATTTTTGCTTTGAGTTGATGCTGTTTTGATTTTCATTGTAACACATGAGAGCTAGAAGGTCCCCAAATATGAGTTATCTCCTTTAAAAGTTAGGAAACAGGCCCACTGGATGTGATCTACCCAGAGTCTCATAAGACCTTTGACAGCGCCCAAACCTCTGTTGCCTAGCAACATCTTTGGCATATACTGGGCACTTGATACCGGTTTGTTGAATAAATGAGCAAACCCAAGTCTCCTGGGATTTGTTTGAGTAACAGTTAATTTTACCTTTTTTGGTTTCAACTGTCAGCATACCAAATCTGGTTTTGGTTCAGTGACTGGTCTAGAGTGTTAGAAGATTCTGCCTGTTTTCTTGAAACAGTATACAGACTGGTCAGCCTTTTGTGTGCTAATGCCAGCTGGAAAGTTTAACCCTTAGTTCTTCCTTTCTCTCATTTATGGTACTTTTTTTTTTTTTTTCCCTTTTTGTCTTTTTTACTGACCGGTCACGGGATCGCAACCCTCGGTGTTGCGCCCATACCGGGGACCGGCAACGGGATGCGCCTGCCCCGCGTTCAGCCAGTGAGCAGGAACCGGTCTCCACATGGGATCCGAACCCTTGGCGGGAGCGCCGCCGCACTCTCAAGCGGCGCACTCTCCAGTGCGCCACCCGGCCGGCCCTCATTTATGGTACTTTAAAGTAGTGCTTCTCAAAGTGAGATTGCAGACAAGCTGCATCAACTTTACCTGGAAGCTTGATAGAGATGCAGATTCTCCTCTGCTCCCCACACCTTCTAAATTAGAAACTCCGCCCCCCAACCCCCCCCACCCCCGCCCCAGTGACTGTCTTAACAAGCTCTTCAGGTTATCTCAGGCACGCTGAAGTTTGTGCTAGGTCCTAACTGTGTTTCCTCTATTCTTAAGCAGATTATTCAATGTGAGCACCCAGTTATGAACACACAAGAACCAAGTGCGGGGTTGCATAACACTAGTAATCAAACAAAATTTAATGTAGGTTTTATCTGACATATTTAATATATATGTGGTATTTTGCCAGTGGTAATGAAGCAAATGAAAAGCAGTTCATATAAGTGGCTGTAATGAGTATTACCAGGGAAATCAAGTTTTTATAGTTTTTCCCCCTTATTAGCTTTCTAGCAGCCATACTGTTGGTGATTTCCCTCATTACACAGATGTACATCCTTCACACACCCACAGAGATACACTCATTCGTATTTGCAATTCTGGTTTTAATTTCTCAGTTGTTGGGATTCCCTGTGCCCACTTACCTTAGGTTGAGTTTCCTCAAAAACAGGATTTAAATGTGAGTAGTTTATTTGGGAGGTGATTCCCAGGAAACACTGGCAGGGGTATGGGAGAGTGAGAAAGAAGGGAAGTGTATAAAGGGTTTGTTATCAAGCAGGTTACCGCTTGGGCCTTGCAGCTCAGACCTGTTGGGGAACTCTGGAAGATGCCTCAAAGTTATTTAGGGTCTAGGGAGCTGGAGTATTTATCTACCACTTCCAGTTGGTCTGGGTGAGAGCTGCTGTTCCACTTGTCGAAGTAGGGGCAGAGCATTAATCCCCTGACACTTTCGGTCTACCTGGTTTACAGGCCTAGAGGGCTCTGGTAGCTGGAGAGAACCCTCAGAGTTTACAGGTGCTTGCAGATTGGAGGGCTGGGAAATGATGAAGGCTGAGAGGACACAGGCAGATACCGACAGCGTCTGCTTTACCACCCATCAGTCTCCTGGGCTGAGGCTTCACAGGCTTTTTGTATGTACCACCCCATCAGGAAGTCTGTGAGGAGCCCCACCACCCTGTCCCTCTTGGCACAGGAGGGGCTGGCTCCCGGGGTCCCAGTTCTTGAGGGGATGTGGACAGGCATGCACTCAGGGTCTGAAAGCAGCTGCCAAGGGTGGTGGCAGGAGGCAGAGAGAGGGTGCTGTGAGAATAGACTCTGGACCTTAGAGTCTGGGCCAGTGAGAGGGTAGGGTGGAGTAAATGAGGAAAGCTGGGACCTGTAAATGGCTGGCATCAGGTCTCTTGGCTGTGGCGGAGGAAAAGAGGAAAGCAGAGTGTTCTGGGCACTGGTAAGAGGAGTAGAATACAGAAAATAAATTTAAATTTTTTGCCAGCAAAGCCCTTTATGCCCCTTCACCCCAACCGCACTACTGTCCTGTCCCACTTTTGTTTTCTGGTCTCCCCAGTCTGCAGAGGACTGTCAGAAGCCAGTCAGACTGGAGAGAAAGGGAGCTTTATGCCAGGCCTCCCTTTGGGTGGGTCCACTGGCACGCTGTGTTTGCTTGCCAGGCTGACGAGGATGGAGGACCTGGAGGCTTGCCTTCTTACTGAGACAATCCTCAACACAGCTTTGACTTCCACCATAAAGGGAGAAAATTAAAGATAGTGAGGAGTGTCATGATGGTGCTGGTGGTATTTGGTTGTCAACCACCTTTATTTCGACTATGTCTGTCCTTTTCTTTGTACTTTTTTAGATGTCCTTTTATAAAATAAGGGGATAGTTTTCATGTTAATTAAAAATTTATTCAAATTTATTTTGAAATAATTATAAATTCACAGGAAGTTGCAGAAATAGTATGGAGAGGTCCTTTATTCAGTACCCTTCACCCAGTTTCTGCCAATGGTAGTGTATTACATAACTTTAGTACAGTGTTGAAACCAGGAAATTGACATTAACACAATCTACAGAACTTTTTCACATTTTACCAGTTTTACAGGAATTTGTGTTTGTGTAGTTCTATGCATTTTTATCATGTATAAGCTTATGTAATCACCACCACCATCAAGATGCAGAACTCTTCTATCACCACAAAAAACTTCCTCATACTACCCATCGTGTTATTGTTTAAAGTCATCATTTCCTATGATGAGAAGCTGACAATCTTGTAACAGTCCCATTCCTCCCAATTAGGGGGAGAATGTGGCCCCAAAACTTGCCAAATTTAGGGACCACCGCTCTGTGTCTCCCTGTTGAAGTGGGACAGCACAGTGCTCTGCACAGAAGCTGTCTAGATGTACATGGACCAAGGGCAGATTGTCCACCTACCTAGAAAGGTATCTTGAGGCCAAACAACAAACTAGGCCATTCTGTGTGGTAAAGCAGAGAACTTTATTACAGGGTAACTTACTTATAGAGTAATGGGTTGGGCAGACGGCGACCCAAAGGCATATGCCAAGCTTCTCTCTGTGCTGTCTCAAGGCGGAGCTCAGGTTTATACAGGCAGTTTGTAAACAAGCTTAAAATAACTAGCTGCAAATGTTGATGCGGGTGGCCAAGTCGGCTTACAGCTTATCGCCACGCTGGTGCTTAATCATTCCTTCTTTACAGTTAATGGGTCATTCCTATCTATTGTTCTAACTACCTTTCCCCTAGTTACAGTATAACTTCCTGGGTGAAGCTCTCACAAAGGCTTAAGAGGCAAGGGCTAAGATGGAGTCAGTTACGCTCTCAGTCCCACAGAAGCCATTCTCCTGAATGAGGCAAGAGTGCGTTTCTGCCCAGGAATGTGGAGGATTAATGGTGAGAAAGCTCATTTTTTCCTCAGGTCTTTTTTCTTCAGGCTTCAGCCCTCTGGAAGCTTAGGTATTGTTATTAGCCTGCTTGGGCTACTGTAACAAATCACCTTAGTTTGGATAGTTTAAACAACAGACATTTATTTCTCAGAGTTCTGAAGGCTGGCAAGACAAAGGTCAAGGTGCCAGACAGTTTGGCTCCTGGTGAGGGTCCTCTTCCTAGCTTATAGACAGCTGCCTGTCTGTAATGGAGAGAGAGCCAGTATCTCTCTTCTTCTGATAAAGCCACTAATCCCATCATGAGGGCCCACTCTCATGACTTCATCTAATCCTAATTACCTCTTAAAGGCCCCACCTCCAAATACCTTCATGTTGGGCTTCAACATATGAATTTGGGGGTGACACAATTCAGTTCATAGTAAGAATCTTCACCAAGAGCTGCTCCATATTCTGCCACTTCCCCAGTTGCAAAATCAGTGGGGTATCTTGGCAGGGAGGCCATGAAGCAAGGTTTAGCCCCTCCAGTGCCTGCCTCATAACCTTGATTAAATTATTTGACCTCTCTGAGCCTTAGTTTCCTCACCCACAAAACTGGGAGATTCATGTGGACAATCTCTAAGGTCACTGCTGGCTCAATCTGTAGCTTCCTGCCTCCTCTAACCCTTGTTTCCTGCCTCCCCTTTCCACTGACGAGGTGGTGAGCCCAAGGGCCGAGTTTGTTGGTCCCTGTACCAGCTGCTCTCACTTATTCCCACTTTTGGGAGCAAAGAAAAGGAGGTTCGAAGTTGTATTTCATAGTTTTGACGAGAGCCATCCTGTTTACTTTCTTTTTTTTTTTTTTCCTGTTTACTTTCAACTATGCAGTAGCATATTTGAGATTCTGATGGGTGTGCACCCACGTAGACACACACAGCCTGAATTCAGACATTTGAGAAAAACAAGTCCCTTGTTGATTAGTCCTTCAGTCTGAACTTACATTCTCTCTATACCAGTTCATTTATTACTCAAGCATTCAATTCAACAAGAGGTAGAATCTTAGAAGACAGGGTTCCTGTACCCCAGTTAACAGTGGAGCTGGGAAGCCCAGCCTGGGATGCCCGACCTTTTCCAAGGACTTTTTGGGGTCCCAGCAAACTTTCCTTTCATCCCTTTCTTTTGTTCCACAGACCTCAAGCATTGGCATGCCTTTTTGGGCTGCCTGCCCCCACTGTCTCCTCCCTTTTTCCTCTTATCCCAGAACTCTGTGGGGAAGGAACAAAGTTTTCCAGTGTCTCCCCAGTTTTACTGTATCTGAAATAAGCACACAGTCTCCTTTTAAGTTTTGGTTGCTTGTTAAAACAAAAATGGGAAACTGATAGGTTAACGGAGAATAGCCAGTAAATAGCCAACAGTGGGGATGTTATAAAGTTATGAGAAATATTAAAAGTAATAGTTGTCCTGAGTCTTAGTCAAATATTTTTAAACTAGGTCTTTCCTTCTCTCTAGATGTTGTCTTGAGGTAAAGCTCCCACTCCTTTCTGAAGGGCCCTGTCTCCTAGGCACACACACAAATCCCCTAGAGAACAGTTCTTGGCAGTGATCTTTGCTTACGAAACAGTTGAGGCTGGGGGGCTGTGGCTGCTCTGGAATCTCCGTGCAAGCTGAGGCTGGAGAGGGTCTCTGAAAGGTGGGGTTCCATTGGTGTCCCAATGCAAAGGTCTCTTAGAGTGGGGAGGTTTGTGTGGCCATCTTTTCTGTCTTTGCTCTCCCTGCATGCCACTTTTCTTGATGTGTCTCCTGAGAAAATTTGTGTACTCCATAATTGCAACTTGCAAGACTCCCTTGCCAACAAACCCAGCTGTATAAGTCCACAGGGCCTTTTGGGGGGCAGGCAGTCTTCACTGAGACTGTTTTGAAAAGGCTGTGTTCTTTCTGGTTATCCCAGGTGACTGTTTACTATAATGTGAAGTTTAGCCCCTAGCTGTTGCATGTTGCTGCCCATATAGGGAATGGATTTTCTCACAAGTCCTCACATTGCCAGCCCAGCAAGAAGCCAGGCCTTGTTGCTCTCCCTTTACCAGCACCGCTGTTTCTTGAGATGCTGGGACCTTCTATGGCCTCCCATTTCTCACCAGCCAAAGGGAGCCCCTTTCCCTGAGCTCTAGTCCAGGAATCTGTTGGGTTACTTTGGGGACATCCAGTTGTGTTCTTGTCCACTTGGTTGAGAAAGAAAGATAGGATCCTATGATGTTTAGGAATTCTGACATAAATGATAAACTAAAGAAAAGAGGATGATAACATTTAATTCAGGAGAGCAGTGGCCACAGTGGTGCAGAGAAGGGGGGAAGGTGATCCAGGAAGGGCATGTTCTGTTTCTTAAACTGGATGGTGGGCGTGTGGATGGATCGTTTGTTATTGTTACTGGAATCATGGTATTATAAAAATGCTCTTGGGAATTTAAGAAACATTTCAATTTTTTGAGAGGAAAGAACACAGTGCTTTGTGGTTGAGGTCAGCATGGGCTAATATAAGAGGATGTGACACAGGAACTTGACAGTGAAGCAGTGAGGATGCAGTGGGGGTATTTCAGGTGAGAAAATGCCACACATTTGCTGGGGAAGCCCCCACTTTCCCCTTCTCATTTCCTTTACAGGAGAAATCTCAGCTCTGTGAAAGATGTATATCCTAAACAAATGCCTCCCTAAGAATTGGTTAGGGTGTAACCGCATTAAAAGCTTTTTGTGTGTTTTTCCACTGAGTGTTGACTAAGCCTTCCCAGTGCTATGTATCTAGTAAGAATACAGTAGGAAATAAGAAAAGAAGCTGAAGAGGTGTGTGCATATGTCAACGGACCAGGAACCATCCTGGGACCATATTTACATGAGCATGTTTGCATTGATGTAGTACAGCCAGGCTGCCTCTGCTGCAGGAATTCCACGGCAGGACCCTTAGATGCAATCAGTCCACAAAAGGTGCTGGAGGGGCACCAACGCTATTGAGCGCTTGTTGCGTGCCAGGCACTCTACCTGTGTTTTATCATTTAATCCCCACACTGTGCTTTGAAGCAGGTATTGTCATCCCTGTTTACAGACCAGGTTAGGGAGGTTATGTATTTTGCCAAAGGGACAAACCAAGGACAAAGCCTTGCTCTGACTCTGAAAACTTTTTATATGAGACCACACATCATGGAAGAATATTAGACATATTCATCGTGGAAGAATACAGGTGACTTGAACTGGTTTGGAAGAAATTGTAGGGTGAAGATGTATGGGGCTTGAGGTCTCTGGGAACAGTAGGAATGCAGATTGGAGACGAACGGAGGGGTAAGTGGTAGGCACCACCAGGCCTCCAGCCAGGGTCAGGCATCTCAAGTGCGCTTTTGTCTGTACCCCTGAGCTCTGCTTATCTACCCTGAAAATAATTATCTTCCATGTACCTGTCATTCCTATGGAGTACAGTATTGCCATGTGTCTTATCCTCCATGATTATACATATTTGAGAGACATAAGGATGCCATTTCCATAATTTTTTGTACTCCCCGATGGTGTCTGGTCTGGGAACAGACACAGACTAGTTTCTAGCTCAGGCATTTTCTTTTGGATGACCTTGGATGCTCGAGAGCTTCAGAATGCATCTGTGAGACTTGGAGGACTCAGTTACTTTTGCCTCCCTGCTCCATGGTCTGCCTGGTTAGGTGGGGGGCCGTGTGGGGAGAAGGGTTTTAGCAAACTCGGTGACCCTCTGTCTCTGTGCTCCCAGCTTGACAACTGGTTGGGCTGAGGGAAGTTCCTCTTCCCCACCTGCTGTATGCAGGTGAACGGAGGCTGGAAGTTTGACTTGCAGGAAGTAGCCTTTGAGTTGGCAGAGTATGAGAGCCCCTGACTTGCTAATGACTATGGTCTGTAACCAAGCGATCACAGGGCCCTGGTTGGTTGGCCCTGGACCCTGGCAGTGATCAATGAAAGCATAAGGCATTGTTCAAACAGGAACCACGGTGAGGAAGAAGGAAGGGCTGAAAGTGTGCTAGGAGTCACCTGGGGTTGTTTACTAGTCTGCAGTGTAGACATGTTTAGGAAAAAGCAGCCAGAGAGGGGTTCTGTGTCTCTGGGAATTAAGACTTATTTGATAATGAAGGTGATCGGAGAATTGTGCAGCTCAGTGGTATTGATAACAGTGACCATCTTGTTTATCAGGCACTGCTCCAACTGCCCCCAGGGGTTTTCCACATGCCTCATTGCTCCCATAGAAGCCTCTTACGTGGCCACGTGGGGTGGGGGTTGTTTGGTTAATTACAAAACGCTGTTAAAGGAAGAAGTCATTTTTAAAAGGAATGCAGGCATTTCAGTTTAACCCCACATGGGTAGATGTACAGCCCAGTTTTTTGATGTGGAGCTAGGGCCTTTTCTTTCAGTGTAGAGCTGCTGATTTGGAGTTCTCTGTCCTCTTTTTACCACTGACTAAATACACCACTGACTAAAATTTCCAGTGTGAGTTTCTTTAAAGTAAAGCCAGAATTTAACCACCTGTGAAGCAATCCAACTGTTCTTTTTAGACTTTTTTATAACTTATTTCTCTAACCGCACTTAATTCAAGAGCACATTTGTGTGTGTGTGTGTGTGTCCGGCAACGGATCGCAACCCTCAGTGTCGCGCCCGTACCGGACCAGGACCGGCAACGGGATCGCAACCCTCGGCGCTGTGCCCACACCTCGCTCAGCCAGTGAGCGGGAACCGGTCTGTATGTGGGATCTGAACCCTTGGTGGGAGCGCCGCCATGCTCCCAAGCGGCGCACTGTAGCAGTGCGCCACCAGGCCGGCCCAAGAGCACATTTTTTTAAATGATGCCATTATTGAGTCTCTTCAAAGACTCAGCTCTTTTTGTTGTCACAGAAACAGCTCTTTCTGTATTTGTTTCATCATTTATATAGTGTTTAATTAACTTTTCTATTTTCATCAACAAATAAAGCCATCATAAACAGTTTTGGAAATGACTCCAACTGATTCTTGGTAAGCCTAACACTCGGTGAAAGCAGAAGACCATGGCTCTGCTAGAGAGAATCCTGCCAGCTGTGAACATGGGCATCAGTTGGTATAGTTTACTGAGGGGATAGGTGGCATGCAATTGGCGAATAGGTAAATCAGTTAAGTGGAGGTCCTTAAGAGACTTGCAAGGTAGGTATGGTTATCCCTCTTACAGATGACCAGGCTCAGGCTTCAAGAGAACAAGTACCTTGCTCACAGTCGTGCTGCTACAAGTGGCAGAGCTATTCCACAGTCTCCTTGTTTTGCATTACCTGCTGATCCTGCCCTGTGGGAGCCAGCTCTCAGCCTCCAGCCCTCACCTCTACTCCTGCATGGGAAGAAGCAGGCCTGAGTTGAGACCCTGCTCCCTTTCCTCCCTTTGGCATTGTCTTGGATTCTCCAGGTTCATGCCCCAAGAGCTGACTTGTACAAAGGCGTCACCTCCCTCACATGAAATGTTTTGTCCTGAATGGAGAAGCCATCTCCAGCTGAGTGTCCAGGAAGCGAGCTATTGTTCACACAGCATGTTCTAAACATTTTCTGCCAGAAGGAAGCCCTTTCCCTCTGGTTTGTCTGTACACACACACACACACACACACACCCTTGGTTTTGATTAACTTGTTATTTAGGTAGAATTCTGTTTATTTTGGAACGAGATGAATGTGAATCATGAGTGCAAACCCTAATGAGCAAGGCGGTAGGATTGTGTGGACTATTTGCCTGGCATCTGTGGTTTTACAGGGACTACAGGTGTTTTCCAGTGTAAGGAAGGCTTGTATCTGGTCAGGTGGGTTAAAGAGTGGAAGGTAAGTGACCATTAGGTTCAATCCCATTTTTCTAAGGACTTAATATGAGAAGGCTCCTTAGTACCTCCTTCAGTGGCCCTGAGACATGGCAGGGATGGCAATCTGCCAGCAACAGGGGCAGACAAGCATTGCTTCGGGAGGAGGAACAGATCTCATCATCTGTGCTTACAGTAGTAAGAACCTTGTCTTCTACGATGATGTTATTCTGGGAATGAATGAATTACACAAAGACCCAGAGTCTTTTAGGCAGTGTACGGCTTGCTCAAACTTGTATCATGGTAAATTAGCTCCTCATTAGAACACTGTCTGGAAACCAAAGACCTCTTTTGTACATTGTCTGAAATCTTTACAGCAGCCCTATGTTGGTATCTGCATTTTGCCTTTGAGGAAACTGAGGCTTAAAGAAGACAGGTTCAGTAATTTGCCCATAACAATGATACCCTGAGTGAGGAATTTTTTCACGCTTTATAGAAGAGGAAATTAAAAATCAGGGAAGTTAAATGACTTGTCCAAGGTTCCACAACTAATGAAGTGGCAGAACTAGAATTTGAACTCGTTTTTTTTCCTGAAATCCTTGTTCTTTCCGCCCCTATATACTGCCTTTCCAATGTTTGCAGTTTGATATAAACATAGTTCTCTTTGTTCCTTTGCCTGTTGGGTATGATCTGTACTAAAGCAGAAACTAGGCCTGAAATAAGCTGGATACCATGATTTAGGTAGATAATGAATCTGGCAGTGGCTATATATTGCTAGTGCTGTGACTATGGGTGTTATGCCACTCTTCTGATGTTTGGTTTTCTCTTCTTTCAAGTGGGAAGAATCCTAGCTCCCCCACAGGGTGGCCGCAGGACAGTCAGCTGGTGCCCAGTGCAGCCAGGACGCCACTAAAAGAACCCAGCCCAGAACCTACCAGTCCTGCAAGGCTTGAGTTTTAACATTGTTGACCAAAAGTGCTTTCAACCAGTCCACACACCTTTCTTTCCTTTAAGCCTTCAGTATTCTGAGGGTGTTTTTGATTTCCTAATTTTATTGATTTCAGGCTATAGAGAACACAGACATATTCTGCTAGCTAACTATTCTGGTGTGCTGCTTACCATGCTAAAGTAACTCACTGATGTAGGGATCAGTTTCTTTGAGTCTGGTTAAATATGAACCAGTTTGTCAGGGTCTGTCATCCTTGGGAACACCGATAATTGAGTTTTCAGGCTGTCAAACTGGGATTAGCTTGGGTTCCAGAAAAGAGAAAGCCACACCACAACCCAGAAGCTGTACTGAGAGCCCTTAACCCGGAAAGCTTTGTGGCAGAATAATGGTGAAGTCAGCTTTCCCACATTCCTTTCTCTTTGTTTCTTTTGTCTGTTGGGCATGTCTTTGCTTATTAGCAAGTTGAGCAGAGTTCATTGCAAATGAAACTCAAACTGGTGCTGATCTTAGAATTTATGATTCTCTGAAAGATTTGACCCTGAAAGAGATTTTTTTTCCAGTATTTTATTCTGAGGATTTTTGAACTATGGAAAACTTGAAAGACTTGAATACTTGAATGCCTATATTTATAATTAGCATTTTGCTGTACTTGCTTATCTCATCTAACCGTCTGTCAATTCCTCAGTCCGCTTAGCAATCCATGTTATTTTTTGATGAATTTTAAAGTTGAAGATGTCAGTATATTAAATTCCTAAACACCTTAACATGAGTATCGTAACTAGAGTTCAGTATTTGTTTATAGGTTTTTTTGCGGGGAGAGGGGTAAAATTTATACAATGTGAAATTCATAAATCTTAAGTCTGTGCCATTTCATGAGTTTTGACACATACAAATGTTTGTGTAACCCAGATTCCTATCAAGATACAGAGCATTCCCATCGCCCCAGAGAGTTCCCTCATGCCCTTCCCAGTCAATCCTTAACCAGCCCCTTCCCTGCCACCACCCCGCAGTCTTCTGATAGTTTTCTGCCAGAGATTAGTTTTGCCTGCTCTAGAACTTCATATAAATGGAATCAATGTAGTGTGTGCTCTTTTGTGAGAGTCTTTCACTTTTGTGAAAGTCTTGTCTGAAAGATTTTAACCAGTGCCTTAAAATGAAGTTTGGAGACTCTGTCAACTTCATTTATGCAACTCCTTCCTATTTTACAAGTTCAGAGATAATAGGGAGTAGCAAACTGCAGGAAATCTCAAGACAGCTGATGGATACTGACGGTGTGTATTAAGTATAATTTTTTTCTTTACATCTTAAGTGTACATAATTTGTTCAAAATTCTACATCTCACTGCCCTGACATTGCAAGACAGGGGTTCCCCTCTAGTATCTGAGGAGCTGATGGATGTAGGATCCCTCTTCCTGGCCACGCTGCTGAGGAAATGAATTCTGAGTGGGAGTTTAGGGTGTTTTTTTTAGGCTGGTTTTATCTATAGCCAGACTAAGTGCAGTGCGCTTAGTAGCGAAAACTCAGATTGTGAAAGAACAGGACCCCGGGGAAGGTTACTTGGAGGTTGTTGGTGGTGCAGGAAGGACCAGAAGGCAGGCTACCCAGTGTGTTAGATACCACAACCTTTCTGAGGTCTGTGTGCTTCCTCGCCCCCACCCCTGCACCAAAAACTAAGCCTGCTCTTGGCTGGAAAGTAGATTGCATAAATTGGACTGGAATCCAAATACGTAATCCTCATTAATCTCTTAGATTCTTGTCCCACTTATTAAAGCCAATACTTGGCACATAACCCAGAGTTACGTGGCAAGCAATAATAAAGTTAATTGGAATCTAGGTCTCCCCACTTTTTTCTTCTTTCAGCAGTTTCTTGGGGCTTTGAGTTATTGCTTTTATAGTAGGCTGTTCTGGTATAAGAAGGTCATTCAGCAAGTATTGTTTCCATGTACACTGTATTTCCTTTTTGTCATGCTTATGTCATGTCCGTGTATTTCCTTTCTGTCAAGTTGCAGGTTTGCGACGTAAGCCCCAACCTCTGGTTCAGGGAATGTGCCAGCTAGTAGTTGTGGGGTATGAGATGCTTTAGGGGAGCAAGACCCAGTATCAGCAACCAAGAGGTATGGGTAAGATAAAAATGAGGAGTGCCAGGGTACATTAGAGATATAGACTGGGGCCAGGAAGCCAGTGTCCTTGGCTGTCCTCTCCTCACCAGTCTAGCCTGGAGCAAACACAATGGGCAGGCTTTAATTCGAGTCTTTGTGAGTGAAGAGGGACAGAGCACTTTTGAGACAGAACAGCTATGTTGTCTCTTAGCCTAGTAAAAAAAGGGGGATTGAGAAGGAAGGAGATCCAAGTGGGGGGATACAACAATATATATGGTAACAATCTGAGGGCCCCCTGTGATGAGACAAATTAAGCTGAGACTAACAGCCTCTCTGTGGAAAAGAAGTTACTCATTGTTAGTGGAGCTGCCACGTCTGGTCTGCCTGGTCTGCCTCAAGGACAGCCCTGAGCCCGTTGGCAGGTATTTATTCATTCCCTGCTGTGTGTCTTCCCCCCTCCCCCAGCCTCTCCTAAAAGCAGTTGACAAGGTTAGAAAATCAGGACAGATAATTTACTTCAATCCGTCTTTGTCTTTCCTGAGGCCTTGTGCAATTCAGTCTGGGAGGAGAAGGAAAAAAATAACTCAGACCCTGGTCAGTGACCCTTTTTCAGATGTGAATCAAAGCCCACTCTAAGCCGAGAGCCTGTCTGCTGCTAAGAGGCAGAAGACAGATATGGTGATGAATTCTTATGTGGTTTCTGGGCTGAGGAGTGCAGCCGTTAGCAGTCTTTAGGGTTCCTTGCACCGCCTAAGGAACCAATTTGGATGTCAGCAGTCACCTGGTGGGATGGGCGCAGAGCACCTGGAGAGGCTGAGGAGGTTAAGGTTCAGTTCTTCGTCCCTATGCTCCTGGGATGGAGAGTGCTGTCTAAGCAAGGCCATCTAGCCAGAAGGAAGGCTCTGCCACTTGGTCCCCCTGCAGCAGAAAGCTTGAGTTCCCTGGGGAGCAGGCTCGGGGGCGATAGCACTCACAAAAGTGAGAGCAGTGCTGTTGGTGGACAGTTTGCGACTCTGCCCGGTAGAGCTTGTTTCCTCACCTGAAAAATGGGATAATATGTTTGCCTGGCAATGCGTCAAGGCTCTGCAGGATTGCTGAGAGAAAGGGCCAGCTGGTGGTTGTGGGGCGTAACGTGCTTTGGGGGAGCAACAGCCTTGTGACAGCAAGCTAGGGAGCTCAGTGAAAGAAAGATAATAGCATGGAGGGAAGGGGAGTTAGAGAATCCAGACTGGTCCAGAAGTGACAGTGTCGGCTGCCTTTCCCCTCTGCCTCCGTTAGTGTAAGAGCAGTTGGCATGGGCATTGAGCAAATGGTAACTGTTATTGTTTGTCACTGAATACCTCCAGCATGCCTGTTCTGTACAAGGCATAGGGTAGGATGCAAAAGAAATACAGTATGAAACAGGGTCCTTACCCTTGATGATTCTGTAATGACTCTGGGACACACCATAAAACAGGGAAGTAACAGTGCAAAGCAGAGTGTTTCTGGGCCAGTAAGGTAATAAGCATTGGGGAGGAAGAGGAGAGGTAGAAGGTGTCTCCAGCCCTGTGGGACAGGCCCAAGGAGACTGGTATGTGTTTTCCAATTGGTGGGGAGTCCTAGGGCATCGACTGCTCCCCAGGCAGCAGAAAGGGGATTGGGGGAAATGTCTGCCATGAGGAGCCAGCTCAGTTGCTGGTAAATTACAGAAACATCACCCTTCATGTTCCCATTCACACCAAAGGAAAGTAGGAAGAAGGCAATTTCCTTTCCTTCCTCCTCTACAGCCCCCCCCCCCCCCCCCCCCCCCAACCCCCCCCCCCCCCCCCCCCCCCCCCCCCGGTATGTGTTTTCCAATTGGTGGGGAGTCCTAGGGCATCGACTGCTCCCCAGGCAGCAGAAAGGGGATTGGGGGAAATGTCTGCCATGAGGAGCCAGCTCAGTTGCTGGTAAATTACAGAAACATCACCCTTCATGTTCCCATTCACACCAAAGGAAAGTAGGAAGAAGGCAATTTCCTTTCCTTCCTCCTCTACAGCCCCCCCCCCCCTCCCAGCTTCTAGGCATGTTGAACAGACTGAATCCTGCTGTCCGGATACTTGGTCCCGAATGGGAGCCCCTGAACATAGTCATTGCTTCTAACTTGTACCGCCTCCTGGAAGGGAGGTTTCCCACAGGCCTTGGAGCCAAGTTGCACTGAAGCTTGTGGTCCTTCTGCAGACTGCCTGTGCCCAGCACACTTCCCGACATAGGGAAAGACCCATCAAAACTTGGCAAAGCTTTTCTTCACCCTCCCCCCCTCCCGGTAAACACTGAAAAGACTGGTGTCATCTGTGTGGCTCAACAGCCTGGGGATAGGGGATGGAGGCCTCTCCATACACAGAATCCCACCTCCCGTTGCCAGCCCGCAGGCAACCAGGATCCTGTGGTCTAAGCAAGCAGATGTCAGACGGCCTGCACAACAGTATATCTAGTGTTTGTTTTTGTTTTCAGCCATATGGGGAATACATTTCAAACAGTCCTGGTAAAAGTCTAAATAGAATCATCCTGAATTCCTTCTGGAAATGGAACATTTCCAAGCATTTTTTGAGTACAAAAGTCCATTATGGTGATAGCTTTTAGGGCCTTACCTTAAGAAACACAAATATAAGTTCTCTATCAAAGTTCATGCAAAGTGTAGTATTAAAGCATTGTCATTTCCCATCTCTCTCCAAAAACATCACTTACCCTAACAACAGAAAAAGGAGAGAACACCAATCTGTGCCCTTCTATTACATTCCACCTGCCTCTTCCTTCCCCTGAGATGCACAGTGTTTCTGGGAAAGCAGCCTAATCAGATTGTTTTTTAACTCAAGCCTAAATGGTTAAACTATATGAAGTGTGTAGATCAGAATGGTATCTCCTGTCTTTGAATGTTCTTCTTTGTCTAGACTGAAATGATCATATTCCCTTCGCTGATTCTGGGCCATGAGAGGTGAGACAAGAAGAGAAGATGAGGTCCAGCTCCTCCCTTTCTCCACGCCCAGGTTGAGGGGTTGGGCAGGATCACAGCCCCAGATGCCTTGCTGTGGTGCTAGAGTGGGGACCTTCCAATTTCTGCCCATACAGGTCCTCTTCACTGCCACATCCCTCCTAGCCCTGAGTGTCTACCAAGGCAAGTTCTACTTGCTAAGGAAGGGGTCCTCAGTAACAAACTGTCAATAAGCTACCAAGTATACACTGAGTTCCTCTGTAAACTGGAATCTTCTCAGCTTGACTCAGCTATGGCAGTTCACAGAACAATAAAACACTTCCTAGTTTGGGTGAAATCATTCTGAGAGTGTCCATTAGCCTTTCCCAGCTGGGCTGCAGTCTGGAGTACCTCACATACCCACCCAGGGAATAGGCCATGGAAACCTGGGCTTCTGCTGGCCCCTTGAAGTTGATGTGAGGGTGAATCCTGGGGCAAGCAGGAAGGAGCAGAGCAGAGAAGCAGCAGGGCTGTTCAACTCTGTTCACTCTGGTTTCAAAAAGCCCTTTGGCAAAATCTCATAAACTGTGCAGCCAAAGGATGTTGATTGGACAGGCCAGCCAGGGCTTTGGGTGTTAAGTGGTTATGATCATAATGAAATATGTAATGTAAATGACTTTATTTCAAAGGATACCTTGGAGTCACACACACCCCACCCCCACCCCCCATTTCACCTCTTTCCACCCTTTGCAACTCTGCATGGCCTTGGGAAAACAGCTTTTTCATTGCTGGCTCTAAGTAAGTGGAAACTATACATTCATTCATTCTATAAGTTGCCTATTTACCATGAGCCAGGCCCAGGGGGTGAAATGGCAAATAAAATATGCTTGATTCCAGCCCTCAGTGTGTTGGCAGTGGTGGTTCTCCCACGTACACCCACTTTGGCCTGGAGGAGGGACCCGGACCCAGAGGCTGGTGGAGCTATTTTAGAAATAAAGACCTATCCCCCCGCACTGTGTGGGAACAAGTTTCCTCACCTTGAACATCCTACTTTTTTCCTATAAATGTTGTAGAAAAGGAAAAAGAAGGCAAATCAGCAGATATCGAGTTACCTGCTCTTCTCCTAGCATCAAGGCTTCTGTAATGTGATTGGGTAAGCCAGGCTTCTGGAACTGGCACTGATGTGTCATGCCATGCAGCTTGGCCTAGAAGAGAAAAGCTGTCTTCAGATACCTCTAAGCCTTTCCTGTGGAAGAGGAATTGCTCTAGGGAAATAACGGGGACCACTATGACAAAGTTAGAAAAAAGGATTTAAATGTGAAAAAAAACAAATGTTATGAATAGGTACTTTCTGGAAATGGGGTGAACTGACTGGATGAGTTAGCAAGCACCCCATTTCTGGAAGGTCTTTAAGCAAAATTGGACATGGGGTAGGAGTTGGGATTATATGATTTGCTGCTAATTCTTAAGATTCTGTGCTGGACAGACTCTCAAGTACCTAGGAATTATCCTGTATATATGCTTTCACATGTGTGCAAAGACGCATGTAGAACAGTATTCATCATAGCACTGTCTAGAATGAGAAAAGATTGGAAACTACCCATATATCTGTCAGAGGACTGGTTAAATTAGCATATAGCCACACACCAGATTATTACAGTTCATCCATTTAAAACAAAATTGTTCCTTGTGAACTATGGAAGGAACTCCAAGATATATTATTAAATGGAAAAAGCAAGATGCAGATAGCATATATGGAATGCGCCTATTTGTATGGGGGTGGAATATGCTGCTATGTTTACCTACAAGTGAATAGAATAGATCTAGACTTCATTGGTCGCCTCCAGAGAGAAGAACTAGGTGACCGGGAGACGGGTGGAAGGGAGACTTTTCTCTGAATAACATTTTGTATCTTTTTTGTAATTTTGAATCATATGGACGTATTATTTTTCAAAAAAGAAGTGTAAGTAAAAATATTTTTTAAAACTTTAAAAATAGGTTTTATTAGGCTAGAGCACTCAGAGGACAACAGAGGGGGAGTGGAAAGCAAACAAATCTTTTATTGAGCATCTACTGTTAACTAGATCTTCGGCTAGATGCTTTATTGTATCTGTCCTGTTTTCATGTATTTAAAACCGAGCCTTTGGGAGGGTGAAGGTACTTGTCTGCCTGTCTGGGTGTTTCCCTTGTTGTACCATGCTGAAGGAGTCAGCACTTGAGATGGGCGGGCCCCATGGGGTGTGGCATTTTCTTCAAGGGGCAGTGCAGACCTGCTCTGGTGCTGTCTGCCTCCCCGCTGTTTCTGTGCCTGCCTCTGGCCTGCTGGGGCCAATAAGTAGAGACACATCCTCAGTTTGCTCCACGGGTCAGATATGTTATGTTTCCCTCTACTTTTGCTGAGATTCGGGATGGAGTTGGCAGTCATTTCTGTGGCTGGAGAAAAATACCTCCCCAAGCTTCTGGCTGCAGGGGGAGAGGTGGTACTTGCTCTATGCTCTTTTGCTGGGTGTCAGATGTGCATCTTTGTCTGCCAGCTGGAGGCTGGCTGGAGAGTTGTTTTTCTGATTGTCAGGCCCAGGCTCCTTACTTGCACTTAGAGGAAAAAGCATCCAAGCTCTGGTACAAAAGGTCCTCTTTTCATTTCTTTGGAAAAAGAGCAGTGAATGAGCTCATTATCACTGCAACCCAAAAAGGAGGAGGAGGGGAAGAAGAGAAGGTGGCTCCTCCTCACTGCCTGGTCCTGCCCCTGGCCAGGTTTCCTGGTTGGGGCGGGGGTGGGGGTTGGATCTGGCCTAGAACACCCAAAGCCAGATGGCTGGAATTGGTGGTCCATATAGGAGGCAGTGCCAGAGACGTTGCGGTGCCTGAAGACTAGCTTTCTCTTCTGTGGTCCAGAGAAAGGGCAAGTGCCTGTGCTCCTTCTCTTCCCCTGAATACAGAGCTCCATCCAGGACTGCTGGCCTCCAGGGAGCAAAAGGTCTTCTACGGTTATGTGCCTGCCTCACCTCGGCTTCCAAGAGGTTCCTATGTGCAGGGAGTCTGCTTGTCTCAACTCTCAAAATTGTCCTCACACTTCAGAGCTGGCAGTCATACAGTATCAATTATCTGTTGATGCTTACGATTTGCCAGGCATTACTCTAGGCACTTGGGGTATAGCATGGATTGAAGCTGACAAAGTCTATACTCTCATGGAATTTAAATTCTAGCAAGAGCAGTGAAATGGGCCAGGGCTAGCCTGCTGTTGCACCTTCTACCCAAGCTCTGCTGGGTCTGGGACAACAGTTGGGGGAGTGATATATAAATGCCTTGAAAGGGAGGCCCTTTGGCATTTCTAGCAGCTGAGCCCAGAATGTCACCATCTCCGTCCCTTCAGAGCAGTTCTTCAGACTGTCTGGGCTAGGGCCGGAGAAGGGCTTTTTTATTTTTTAGATCTGAGCAGCAGGGAGCTCAGATACCTTGCAGGTTGGTGCTGGACCTGGGAATCATCTGGAAGAGATCTGGAGATCAGCTCCTAGGGGCACTGATGGTGAGCTGGCCACGTTTAACCCAAGCCTGACTGCCTCTCCTGTTTGTTCCTTTCTTCCGTTTCAGATTGAGAAAATCATGAGTTCTATCGGAGAAGGGATTGACTTTTCTCAGGAACAGAAGAAGATCTCAGGTACTGTACCAAGCAGCTATTTTCCTGTGAAACACAAACCACTGCCTCCTTTCTGACTCAGGTGTCTCCTCTGACACAGAAGACAGACGTTTAGCGGGTGAGAGAGGTCAGCCTCAGACCATGTCATGCTCTTATGGTTCAGAATATCCTGTACCTAGACAGTGAATCTGGCTGTTATTTTTATTTTTATTTTTATTTTATTTATTTATTTTTTTGTCTTTTTGTCTTTTTCCGTGTCCGGCAACGGATCGCAACCCTCAGTGTTGCCCCCGTACCGGACCGGGGACCGGCAACGGGATTGCAACCCTCGGTGTTGCTCCCGCGCCTCGCTCAGCCAGTGAGCGGGAACCGGTCTGTATGTGGGATCCGAACCCTCGGGCGGGAGCGCCACCACGCTTCCCAAGTGGCGCACTTATCCAGTGCGCCACCGGGCCGGCCCCTGGCTGTTATTTTTAGAGCCATGACTCCATTTACATATTGGAGGGGAAAGTGTACAAATTGAATTTTAGGCTGCCTATTAGGAAAAAATTTTTTATGAACAATTGTCACTTATTCATTATTTTTGTAAATGTAGGCTTTCTCTGATTGACTTAAACTGGGGTGCACCTCAGTGTTGGCTTCTGAGATGCCTCTGTCACTAACTCTTCATGAGAACACGGCTCTCATTGGCCTGATTCATGACAGCAGCACTGCGCTAGATTAGACCCATGATCCCAGACTTTTGGCATGCATCAGAATCACCTGGAGAGGGCCGGCCTGGTGGCGCACTGGAGAGTGCGCCGCTTGGGAGCGCGGCGGCGCTCCTGCCGAGGGTTCAGATCCCATGTGGAGACCGGTTCCCACTCACTGGCTGAGCGCGGTGCGGGCGCAACACGGAGGGTTGCGATCCCGTTGCCGGTCAGTAAAAAAGACAAAAAAAGGGGAAAAAAAAAAAAAAAAGAATCACCTGGAGGGACCGACTTTGTTTCCTCCTTGTGTCTGTTTCTGTTTTTGTTTATTTGGTCACTTACCATTTTTACTCTATATCACTGCTACTTTGGTTATTCTTTTCAATTCTAAGCACTAGGCATGAGGTCTGCCTCTATTTCTTTTGTTTGAAACAGGGAACAGGGAGGCCATCTGAGCTGTTTTCCTTAATAATAGGATTAGTTACTTTCTCAGGTGAGATGTTCTTAAAGGTGCCTCTCAGAGCAGCTCTCACACCCCTTCCCCCAAGCTCTGACACCAGGGCACCTGGGCTAAAAGCAGCCAGCAGGGAATCTGGCTTTTTTTTTTTTTTTTTTTTTTAATGAAAATGCTTGTCTACACTGAAGGGGTGGAGTTCCTTGCTCACTCAGGCTCCATTCAGGATTGACCTGCCAGTCTCAAGTGGCACCTCTGTTTCCTCCATGGGCTGCAGTGGTTCTGGCAGGAAGTTTGGTGGGTGGGGTCAAGTGTGCACATCAGAGGGAAAGAAGCTGCTGAGGCCAGGGGCTTGGTGAGGAGGGCCTGGACTCTGGAGCGTCACAGCCCTGCTGTCCCATCCTGGTTCTAGATACATACATGTCGTGGTAAGTCACTTACTGTCTCTGAGCCCCTAGCTCCCCATGTATGTTTGGATAATAGTACTGACCTCATTGGTTTGTTGCGAATAAGTAATAAGACAAATACTCAGTAAATAGCAGCTACGCTCATTTTTGTCCACGAAATCATTACTTATTCATATTGAGAAACCTAGAAAATAGGGGCATCTGTTCCCCTGGCTTATCTCCCTCCTAAAGCCACTCTCCTTCCAGTAGCTTTGCTTCCCTGGGGTCTAGCAGAGAGGGCTGAGCTGGGTTTGGTCCATCTTTGTCAGTCTTGGATTATGCTGGAGTTGTGGAGGTGGCTCTTCTGGCTAGGAGTTTGTGGATCTGTTTCCAGGCAATTGCTTACACTCAGTCAAGTGATCTCACATTCTGTTGTAGTTTGCAGGCTTTTCCAAGGGTTGAGTGTTTGTTGGTAATAGATGTTTGGGACTGAGACAAACACTGTTGTCATTTTCAAAGCTGTGCTTTGGGGACAGTCAGGGATGGGATCAATAGCAGTCAGTTACTTGAAGCCACTTTCTGCTCTCCTATACCCTTCTATGTCCTGGGAGCAGGAGCCAAAATCACTTACATGTGCTAGAGAGCTTTGAGTTAGAAGCAGGCCATTGCCTCTTGGATGGAATAAATCGAGATGCAGCAGCTCCTCAGGAAGAGCCTTCTCCTTGGAGGTGTTAACTTAAGCTCTTTCCTTGCTGTTTGGTCCCTCATACCAGGTCTTGTCCCCCATGAACCCATGTGAGTGGCTATACTCCTGAGTTTCTGGATCCCAACACACAGCAGCCTTGTTTTAGTGTTCATTTTGTTAACCTATCTTCCATAGCCAGCTTGGGAAAGTAAAGAGTGGGCACATGTGGGTGGCCACCTGTGCTGCAGAACCCCAGCCTGCTGTGTCTGCACCACTGCCAGCCACGAAGCATGGGGAAGGTGGGCTTAGGCCTGTGCATGAACTCTGTGTGCTGAGTCAGCAGGGGGCTTTCCCCGGGACCTCAGGAGGCATCATCCTTCAGCTCAGACCAAAACAGAATTTTTTATTTTGAAATTAATTGTTTATTTTGATTGGTCCAGATTGTCCTGAAGTTTCAGGATCAGGGAAAAGAGACCTGGACTGTGGGATGGCAGCCTGGGTGGAGGAGCAGGCTCTACAGCAGGCAGTCCTGAACCAAGTGGGAGATTGCTCAGCATGTCTGTTGCAGAGCGTTCTCACCTGGAGGGGGGCAAGACCACAGCATTGGAGTCTCAGTTCTTTTTTTTTTTTTTTTTCCTTTTTGTCTTTTTTCGTGACCGGCAACGGATTGCAACCCTCAGTGTCGCGCCCGTACTGGACCAGGACCGGCAACGGGATCGCAATCCTCGGTGTCGCGCCCGCACCTCGCTCAGCTAGTGAGCGGCCGGTCTGTGTGTGGGATCCGAACCCTCGGCGGGAGACAGGCGGTGCACTGCAGCAGTGCGCCACCGGGCCGGTCCTGGAGTCTCAGTTCTGATTAGGGGCCATGGGCCCCTGGGCTACCAGCACTGGAGTTAGTTACCCAAATCGCCAGTAGACGTATTTTACAACTAACTCACCCCTCTGCCAGCTCCCACTCTCAGGAGTCCCCAGTGGCAAGCCTTCCCCCTGGCCCAGGCCACTCCGGCTTCTTTCAACAAAGGCCTGTTCCGTCAAGCAGGAGAGAACTTGCTTGGCTTTCTTTTGTCAAAGGCAGCCTGTTCCAGGTGTTGAATAGGTGTTAAATGCAGGGACCCTCAGGGGCCTGACCTCCTTATACACAGAGCCCTTTCCTTGCCAGTGCCATCTACAGCTTGTTAGGATCTCCTGGCATATTTAGAGGGTGATGTGTGGTCTCTGGATTTTTGTCTCATACGTGCACTACCTTTTTTATCCCTCCACAGCTGTACTTGGAATGTGGTCCTGGTCTCCCCTTGTCCTTGCCTTTCCCCTTCCAAGCTCTTCTGCAGATTGTTAGTGTCCTGCTCTGGGTATAGTGCTTCTCCCCTGAGCTCTAAACAGGCCTAAAGAGAAGTCTATCCCCAAATTGTTTGGTATGCTTACCTGAGGAACGTCAGATGTGATGGCCTTGTTTGGTTACCTGGTTTTATGAGAAGTATAGTCACTCCTGAAGTGACAAGTGGGGGGGGGTCACTTATCTGTGGACTGTGTCATTCCTCTGTTCCCTCTCCTGGCTGTCCTAGAAACTGTCAGTCAAGGCTATAGGACCGTCACTTCTCTATTTTTCTTGATAAGCTGTTTCCAGCTCCTTGAGCTGGAGGTAAGGTTTCACCATCTCTGTCTTTCATATGCATTTGTATCAGCCAACATCAGATATTGGGAAATCCATCATTTTGCTCTGATGCTCATGCTGCTGTCTCCTCCCTCAGCAGCAGCAGCAGCAGCAGCTTCTGCTCCAATGTCCGATCCATGATGTATTTTTCTGAGCATGGAAGGGGGAAGGGTGGGGAGGGGAGAAAGGGGAGGGCCAGACGTTATGAGAGTGAGCAAGGACGGTGGAGCCGGCAGCAGGCAGCGTGGAGCCCAGGAGCCTTTAGACAAAGCATTCTGCTGCGGTTCTGTAAGCGCATACATCCACCGGCAGCAGGCAGGACCACAGCTGCCTGGCTGGGGGATTACAAGCAGGAATGAATCAGCAGCAGGGGACACTTGACTTCATGGGCATACAAGAGCCTGCTGCTTAGGTTCCTGGAGCAGACTTCCGCATCCAAGGGCTGGAGAGCACAAGTACCCCTAGTCTCAGCATCTTGGAGTACTGCTGCAGTGTGCACCCGGAGGCCATCCGGTCCCTGACCACCATCTGTTCTGCAGAGGACAGAGGAGGGGGGGTGGAGGTGGCACAGTTGGTCGCCAGGGTCTCTTAGCTAACCAAGCAAGTTGGCATCGTCCTGCCCTGAGGGACAGAAAGTGCCTGGGAACAACAGAATGACTTTCATCATGTCAAGAGTTCTTTGGAGGTGATGTTTTTATAGTTGGTTCTTCTTTTTCCTTCTTTGTACCTCTTTTTCCTCCCTTTCTCTTTTTTTCTTTTATCTGTTCTCACCCATGAGAACCTGCATAGGTGGGGGTTAAGGCATTCAGCGCAGAGCATCCAAGGTCTGCCAGGAGGGGCTGAACTTCTGTCCTCCCTGTGCCACCACAATCCCTGCCCCAGCTGAGGAGCAGAGCAGATAGATGTCCTTCCCCCACTGCTCATCCTTAGAGGAGAACGTTGAGATCCGGAGACCCTGGGAAGACAGTCACTGTCTTTATCACTCAGCCAAAGAGAGGACAGCGCAGAACGTGAATAGACTTAAGCCGCCACTGCTCAGCTGACAGAGGACCAATTCCATTTTCTCTCTCTTTTATCTGGTCGAGTTTCGTCTTCTTTAGCGAAGAACTGAATTTGCCTTCCTGCTTTCCACTGGAGCAGGCAGGCAAGTCACAGGAACAGCCACTATCAGAAGAGGAAAATGAACGCCCAGCCCCTGAACACCAGCCCAGCCTGGGGAGGCAGCTCTTCCCACAGCATCCTGGTGCAGGAGACGCCCCACCCACTGACTGCCAGAGTCTAGCTGTAGGCTCCTGGCCGCACAGCCCGTGGAGTGAGATGTGGCCATCCTGGCAGCGCCACACCTGAACCTGGTCCCTGAGCCCTGGCCCATGCGCCCCACTCAGCCCCTTGCTGCCTTGAGCCTCTGAGCACAAAGGGCTGGTGGCCATGGTTTGCTTATTCCGGGACTGCTGGGGGAAAACAAGTAAAAGTCTCTTTTCTCCCCCTGCCGTGTTCTGTGCTGCCTGTGTTGCATGTGCTGGGGCCCTGTGAACAGCCGCTGCTTCCCTCCCGGAGCCCTCACTGTGTGCCTGTGTCCATCAGCTGCATGAAGATGTGTGCTCTCTCCTGACAGTTTATGCTGCAAGGTCACAGAACTTGCCCCTCGCCTCAGCCCTACGGGGGCTCCAGACATTGCATGGATCAGAGGAGCAGCGGGGCTTCTGGGCACTTAGCAGCTCCCCTGGCCCCCCTAGTGCCTGTGGGGACAGACTCTGAGATACCTCAGTGTGAACGCTGATGAGGACTTGACCTGGAGACTATTGGGGGTTGTCTGGCCCCAGTGCGTGGGCAGAGATTGTGCATGTGCCACCACGGCCCAAAGCAGCTGAGAGGAGGGGTGTGAGCGGGTGCAGCGCTCGAGGTGGGGCAGTGTGCGTGCGGCGCCAGGCAGTCCTGTCACTGGCCTGCGCACGGAGGAGCAGCTGTGTGTGCGCTGCTCTCTGGTCTCTTGTACATAGTTTGGCTGCTTTATGGTAATGACTATGATGTGGCAATGCCATCTGTCTTCCTCTGAGTGCCGCTGCTACCGCCTTAATGGTTTTTCCCTTTTCAAGCGTCTGCCGATTCCTCTCTCGTCAGGTTCGCGGACGCTGGAGCAGAGCGTCGGGGAGTGGCTGGAGTCAATTGGGCTACAGCAGTATGAGAGCAAGTTGCTTCTGAATGGCTTTGATGATGTCCACTTCCTGGTAAGTGCCTGCAGGCCTCCTCAGCGGCTGGGGCTGCTCAGTGGAAGTCTGCCTCCCTGGTCTCCCCTGGCCCACTGGAGTTTGCAACAGAACATAGACATGTCTCCCTGGGAAGAGCTCACTGAGGTGACTTAGACACCGAAGTTAGCTGGGTGTCATGTGCCTTCTCTTCTCCACCTCTGCCTCTCGCTGGTCTTCCTCTCAGACCTCAGGCCATGTGCTGTGGGTAAGGCATCAAGGACAGCTTGTTCTGAGCCAGACCCCAGGGTTGTGGTGAACAGGACAGCCAGCTGCTTGTGGTGACTCCTTATAAAACCTCAGCTGGATGCCAGGAGTTTTCCTTTATTTCCCAAAACTTTGCTATCATGTGAGTTGTCACTGAAGCAAGGAGCCTTGTCTCTAGCAGGAAGGCCTCTTCCCTGCTCAGCTGAGGCCCAGCACCTGGGGTGGAGACCAGGGCCGCATAGCCTCATGGACTCATGGCCTCAGGGATGGCCCAGAGGAGAGGCTGAGTTGGTGTGGAAGATTAGTTGCTTTTCTGAGGTGTAATTCTGTACTCTTACAAAACACAAGGGGTCGAAAAGAAAAGAGAAACCAAGGTATCTTTCCTCTGGCTCCCTGTGGAGTAGAGACCTGGCTAGGACCCTGGGCTTAGGATCCAGTGTTCCCTCTTTCCAAAAAGAGCCGAGAGCAGCAGCCAACACTGTCCCTCTCCTGAAAGTCCTCCTGAGGTGTGCTCACAGGTTCAGCTGTGGCAGGGCAGCCTGGGTGGTGGGCTAAGCTCAGGGCTTGGGCTCACCTCAGAGGCAGCACTGGCTCCCCAGGAGCAGGCATTGATGTCACATTAATGACAACAGTAGTTGATGCTTCTTGTGAGTGCTCACTGTGTGCTGGGCGCTGCTCTTAATGGTACACCAGCAGCCCCAAGGTGTACACTGATATTAGCATCTCCATTTTCCAGATGAAGGAAATGAGGTCCCGAGTGGTTAAGTGACTTGGAGTCATGCTGCCAGTAATGGGCAGAGTGGAAGCATGCATCCAGGAGCTCCAGGCCTGGGGGTCACTTGGTCATGTTCTAACCACTGTGAAACACGGCCTCTTTGTTCTGTGTGGGCACAGGGAGGGGAATGTAACCACTTACAGGCTTGAAGTCACCTTCTCACGAGTTATCTTGGAAGCTTGGTGTGAGGTGAATCTAGCAAGCCCTGTCCTGCCCCTCCTTCCTTCCTGGAACACTGTTTGCTGCCCTCCCGGTCTCTGGGAAGGCAGTCCTAAGTCAGTGCTGAGGTGCCTTCCCTCTGAAGCAGATCTCTCCAACCTATGCCGGCCTTGCTCTGTCTTCTGGGTGGGGCAGTGGTCAGGGTCAGCACAGAGCTCCCACCACTGCACTCTAGTCTCCAGTGGGTCCTCTGTGGGTTTCTTACCAATGGGTTTGGGTGGGTACCTCTCGAATAGCAGCGTGCCCAGGGAGCCAGCCTAAGGTTGCAGGAGGGCCCTGGCTAGGACAGCTCACTTAATCTAGGGCTATCTCCATCTCCAGAGCAGACCATGAAGTCTGTAACAAACACCCTCCCAAAGCCAGCTTTGGGGCATTTGTTTTGCAGCTTTTAAAAATCTTAAGTTTTAGAATAGTAATTTATTTTTCTATTTTTTTTAAAAGTTAAACCAAGTATATTTATGGTTCTTGTGACCGAACCCCTGACTCACCACTTTCCATGGGGAAGGATGACAAAGGTGGCTCAGCCAATGTGCGGGGACAGTTGGCCCTGGCCATGAGTGTTTAGGGACCTCCCATCTCTGAGTGCACCCTTCATCAGACTGGCCATCAGATAGGCAAGTGAGGGTGGTCTCAACCATGGGATGTCCCTTCCCTGTACCTCAATATTTTAGAGATGGAGCTCTTGATTTCTTACCCCTCCTTCTGCTAATTTTGGAAGGAGTGAGGTTCCCACCCATGAATAGCCCCTACAGTCCTTAGACCTGCTTCTCTGCCCCTGCCTGGGCTTCCAGACCAGAGAACAGCTGGGCGAGCATTTGGAGAAATGTGGTCCAGGACCAGATATCCATGCAAGGCATGTGGCCTCTGTTAGGATGCGTCTGTTCCTATGCTGGTGGAAGGCCCCTCATCGAGGGAGGCCAGTGGCTCAGTCCTTCCAGCACCCTTCCCGGGCTCCCTCGGTTCTGGTGGCTGGCTGGCAGGCGGTGTCTGTACAGGAAGGAGTGCTGAGCATCCCTAGGTTAAGTGTGTTATTGCAGATGCTGAGAATGGCCTGAGTAGCCATGCACAGCATTCTGGGCAGTTGCATGGACACTGCCAGGTAGGCTGTAAGGCTAATTAGGTTTTAGCAACCAGAAAAAAAGAAGAAAACAAGGAAGGGGAGCATTTTGTTATTGAAACATTCCCTCGTTGTGTATGATATAATTTACACCATGTTAGCTATGGTATAATCACATGGGGTTTGGTTTTCAGTAGGCTACAAATGTTTCCCTTGGTTCTGAAACACCCTGGAGACTCTGCTACAAGATGTACAAGTAGCTTCCAGGAAACCAGGCTCCAGATATATTAGGAATATCTGGAAACTGAGGGTGTTTCACAGACAAGATGCTGCTGTTGAATTTCCCTATGACAAGGTCCTGCGATTTGCTGTAGGAGGAGTACAGGGCATTTGTTGGTGTCATGCAGCTCCCTCCCAAGGTGGAAGGGACTTTAACATCATGTGGTCTAATCATCCTCTCTGTGCCTGAGTCCCTTCCAGATAATCTGTGCCATGATGTACTTCCAGTGACGGGATTTGCTACTTTACAAAGTAGAAGCCCATTCATTCCTTGTATTGCTGTGGCTGGTTTAGAGTGATCTTTATGTTGCGCCAAAATCTGTTTCCTTGTGGCTTCTGTCCCTGTGTCCCAAGTTTACCTTTTGGGGCCACACAGAACACACACTTAAGCCCTTCAGAAAACTGAAGACCTCTGTGGACCGACCCTGTGGCTCACCCGGGAGAGTGTGGCACTGGGAGCGCTGAGGCCGCAGGTTCAGATCCTATATAGGGATGGCTGGTGCGGTCACTGGCTGAGTGCGGTGCAGGCGACACCAAGCCAAGGGTTACGATCCCCTTACCAGTCACAAAAAAAAAAAAAAAGAAAAGAAAACTGAAGACCTCTGGGCCGGCCCGGCGGTGCACTGCGCTAGTGCGCCGCTTGGGAAGCGCGGCTGCACTCCCGCCGAGGGTTCGGATCCCACATACAGACCGGTTCCCGCTCACTGGCTGAGCGAGGCACGGGGGCAACACCGAGGGTTGCGATCCCGTTGCCGGTCCTGGTCCGGTACGGGGGCGACACTGAGGGTTGCGATCCGTTGCCGGACACGAAAAAGATGGGAAAAAAAAAAAAACTGAAGACCTCTGTCATGGCCTCCTGGGTCCTATCTTGTCTAGGATCGACACCCTTTTACTCCTGGCTCTACCTCCTGAGATGTGGTGGTTGAGCTTAGCAGCAAGCACTGCACTTTGAGCTTCCTCTACACTTTCTCACCTGCAGGCAGAAAGGGCCTTTGATTTGGATGGGTTGGGGCCAGGGCAGTGGGGACTGCCAGGTGCTCCCTAGGCTAATGGGACTGATACCAGACCCAGGGCGACAGGGGCAAGAGATGTGGCTCACACGTCTGCCAACAAGCCTACCATCCTGGCTCATGCATCACAGCCAATTATTCCATTTTCACTGCAAATCATGCCCACAGGAAATGGGCTTTCTTAGGAGAAGGGAGGAAATGCATTTAATCAGCAGGAATGGAAGGTAATTGGTGGTTGGCAAATGCGTCGCTCCAAGCATGCTGGCGTCAGTCTCGCTATCACAAGACAGCCTGCCCTCACTTCACAGAAGTGTTGATTGGATACATGACAGTGGTCCTGATGCTGTGGTGTTATGCAGATGTTAGTAAACATGTTCTTAAAGAACGTCTGCTATGGGGAAATGTTCACCTTATAGTATTGAGTAAAGAAATCAAAACACAAAAATTCATTCAATATGATCTTGATTTTTGAAAAAGAAAACACCTATGCACAGGAGATGCAAGGGGGTGTAAGGCCAGGATGCTGTGGTTATCTCAGGAAGACTCCAGGTGGCTTTGTTTTTCTTTTTTTGTAGTGTAATAGATTTTCTCCATTTCCTACTATGAATGGATGTGAAATCAGAAAAGCAAATAATGTCAGTGTCTTAAGGAACTTTATGGTCCAGCTGGGAAAACAAAGCACATAAAGCAGTAAAAGCAATAGACCAGCCAAATGTTAAGTGCTGTGGTAGAGGCTCTTAAGTGCTGCGGGAGCACAGGGGGCAGAACAACGTTTATCCGGGATTTACCAGGGGTTTGCCGCCTGCCAGGCCCTGCGCAGTGCTGGTTGAGTCGCAGGTGGGACAACTGAGGCCCAGAGGGTGGAGACACTGCCCAAGTGGCAGAGCCAACCTTGAACCTCTGGTGTATGCCCTTGGTCCTCGAGGTTTGGGAGAGGCGTGGAACTTGGGAAGACCACAGGGAGAGGAAAGGCAGGCCGGAGTCTGTCAGTGCTGAGTGAAGAGGTTGGCTTGAGGCTAATGAAGGGCAGGGCCCCAGCAGGTGGGAGGGGTGGGCAGGGCCTGGCCTCAGGGCCTGGAAAGCCATGTGTAGGGGAGCCCAAGGTCTCATAGCCCAGGGTGTGTGTGTGGAGGGGTGTCTCTGGCTTGTGCCCCTTACCAGGCAGAAAGCCCTTCGAGTTGAGGTGCACGTTAGACATCCAGGGTGTGGTGGAGTGGAGAGCCAGCGCCATGGTAGGCGGTCACAGCTGGGGGTGGATAAATGAAAAATGGAAATGAGTCTGGCGGCAGGCTCCAGATGGGCTAGGAACAGGATCAAGTCGGCAAGGCCAGAGTCGGGAGCCTCCTGCTCCTCTTGTCAATTTCATGCTCCACAGGCCCTGCCATGAGGCAGATAGGCTCCCACTGTTTGCCTGTCTGCTTCTGAGACTGTGCCAGCTTGTTCCCCTGTGTTGGGGAGGGATGACAGGGAAGCAGGGCGAGCCCTGACAGGGCCAAAGAGTGTAAGGTGGGGCCAGGAGGTCCTTTATTGGCTTCCGTGAAAACTTTCCAACCAGGTCCCCAAGCCCCTGAGGCTCCCTTCCTTTTCCCGTCCCCTCAGTCTACAGCCCCCTAAGCCGGCATCATGTGACGGGGGCTGTGCCCTTGGTTTCCTACCCTCGTTTCCATGCTACTCCCTCATTCCATCCTCTGATGTCCCTCCCTTTGCCTTCTTCCATCTCAGGTCCAAAGGGCCGCTTTGTGCTGTTGTCAGAATGTCTCACTTGCCTAAACTTCCTCTCCACCAGCCTTAGCCCACCATCTCCCTACATAGCACTTTATGAGCTGTGCTGGAATTTTCTGTGCCCAGTTGGAGTAAGGCCTAAGGGAGGAGCACCGGCAGAGCTAAGGCTTAGAAAGGAATGCTCTTAGACGAGTGTGGAGCCTGCCTCTTGCACTACTGAAACTCTGTGGTCACTTAAGAACTGAGTTCCTTGGCTATCCCAGGAGTTGATGCTGCACCAGAGGCCTCCCTGTCTCTGCCAGGCCCTTTCTGGGTCTCAGGAGCCTGGCCGAGGACAGCCCTTTTACCTTGCAGCAAGGGGCAGGCTCACTTCAGGCCCTTTCCCAGTGAGTGTACCCTCTCGCCTTCCCTCTCCCTGTGTCTACCTGCGTGAGTTATTCAGGAGCCCAGCCCAGTTGCCCCATGTGCCACTCTGGTCTTCTGAAACATCATCATCCTGAAACATCCTCCTTTTTGAGGTCTTGGCTGAGGTTAGAGTGCCATATTTGCCTCCAAATCAGCAGTGGAAGTTTGCTGGGCCCAAGTCAGTGTGGAGTCAAAGTGTTTGTTCCCAAGACCACCCAAAGCCACTTTACCTCATGGGTCTGAGGACAAAGAGCAGAGACAAAACCAACCTCCACTTGCTGCAGGGAAAGACTGCTGCTTGCCTGCTCTGTTTAAGGGAAAACACCACCTTATCTTCTTACGTTCTTACATGTACAGTAATGGTTGATTTCAACCTCTGACACTGTGTGTCACCACATATAACAATGTGTCCCCTTCGGAGCTTATGCCCCCATGAGGTAAATAGGTCAAATGAAATCCTGTGTGACAGAGGATGAACAGTGAGGACGAGAAACCTGCCCAGAATTGCATAGGGAGGGACCTGGAATAGAACCCAGGTCTCCTGACTGCTGGTCCAGTTCCCTGCCACTACATGGAATCTTGAGTTTCTCTTGAGCTTTCCCCAGCCGGTTTACTTAACTGTGACCTGCACCCAGAGCTTCACAGCCAGGCTGTGGTGGTGGCTGCACAGGCCCAGAAGGGCGTCCATTGGGCCCTGCGCCAGTACACAGAGCTGACTTGGGTCTGATCTGTTGCCAGCTCCTTTCTCAGCCTTTTGTGGAGTGGCCCCCAACACATACACCGCCCCTGGGAGTGATGTTCTCGCCCAGCCCATTGGCCCTAAGAACAGACCCCCGACCTTGTGGGAACACTCTGAGTGCAAGGCCCAGAGGCAGCACCTTCCTGGGAAAGCAGATGTGGGGACTAGAGTGGGGGGCCCAGGGACCCGGCTTTCAGTCCCAGCTCCACTGTCTGCTTGACCAGCAACGTTGGGCAAATTACTAAATATGAGAACCCTGAATGTGGTGGCTGTGGACCCCAGGAGTCCAGGGATGCCTGTGAACCCCTGAAATATAACTGACATTTGGTATGTTAGGAGATCTCTGCCCCCAGGGCTTTGATTTCTGCACACAGACGTTCTGAGATGTTAGGAAAGACACCTCTGCTGCTGCTCACACCAAGACATTAGCAATCGGCAGTGATGGAACAGGAGCTGTCAGCCAGTCCAGTCCACCTTAAAGTGCAGTTGAACAAGTTAGTAGATGTGAAAATAGGCATTCAGAACTGGTCTCAACTTTCCTTCCACTATAAACTTTCCTTCTACTATGCTACTTGCCTTCTCTGACCAAGCCCTTTGACTCCAGACTGACTTGGACCCATTTCCACTGCTGATTTTGGGGTGAGTGTGGCACCTTGACCTCAGCCAAGACCAGAAAAAGGAAGGTGTTTCGCAATGATGGACAGCACATGAATGGGAGGGATGCTCTGTCTGACCCACAGAGAGCAGAGACACCAAGAACCTGCTTGGGAGGACAAGGATCTGAGGGGTGTTGCTTCCATGAAACTGGGACAAGAGCCCCCAATCCCTTATGCTGTTGTCTCCATCCTTGGGAGCCACTTTCATGAAACAACAGGTAGAGAAGGCCTCCAAAAGTCCCTTGTAGAGGCCTCAGGAACTAGGGACTGGTAACCCCTTTCTTGCTTCTTCTTGGCCACTATCGTCATTAAGTCTTATCTCTTGAGCTGAGGACAAGGGGGCGGAGCTGGGCTGGGGCATGGATGGTGAGGAGTGCAGAGAGGAACAGGTCAAGGCTGAGTGGCCACTGTTGCCAGCCATAAGTCAAGGGGAGGGTGTCAATTTGGAGCCACTTTGGGAAGTTCTGTCATAGAGTCCCAGAGGGGGCAAAGTTTGGCTCAGCCAGGCAGTGTTGAACAGATAAAGTCGAGCACAGTCATTGAGCACCGGATTTCTGCCAGCAGGTTGGCGCTCAGCACCATGAAATTCCTTGTTTAACCCTGAGACAGGTGGTTTTACCCCTATTTACCATGTCCTGACTTTTTAAGAAACTTGAACAGCAAATCTGGTTTATACCATAGCTGCTTTGCATAGTCGCTGCGTCCCTGGGCAGGTGAATGCACACATGCCTCAGGGAGCATGCCTTCTAGTTCCCATCATCGGTAAGATTTGAGGCCATAGCAGTGAGCAACAGAGAGCCCTGCCCCTCCTCCTTGCTTTCTGTCCCCTCTCTCATGGTTCTTCCTCCTCCTCTGGGCTCCGGGGTCTGGGGCTGTGTTCCCCCTCCTCATGGCCCACCTGCGAGGGCACATGGATGGTTATGACCCAGCTTCCATAGTCAGTCCTGGCTCAAACCAGGGACCTGGTCTAGGTTCAGTGACCTATACCCCAGATAGCCATGCCGAGTAACATGTTCTGGAGACTGCAAAAAACTGCCTGCAGTGGCGCTAGCCAGCATTACTGAAAACTGGAGGAAGTCTAAGTGTCCAGTGGCAGGTTCAATTGTGGCTGTGCTGGAGTGTGCAGTCACTGCAGGTACTCACGAGAGACAGTCACATGGCATGGGGAGATGTTTGCACGCAATCCGTGGGGATGTGAAAAAAGCAGGTTAAAAAAAAGTGAGTATGTATAAGTACTACAATCCCAATTTTGCTAAGATTTTTTTAATTTTTAAATTTTTATTATTGGCAGCTGGCCACTATAGGGCTGAAAACCTGGACCCTGGTGTTATCAGCACCACACTCTAACCAACTGAGCAAACCTGTCAGCCTTAAAATTATTGATTGATTGATTGATTGATGAGGGTGAATAAAGATAAAAAATTTTTTTTTACTTTGCTGAAATTGTGCTTTTTCTTTTTAAAATTTTTTTCATTATACAATGTAATCATTTTTTGTGGCCCGTTACAAATTTCTTGCTAACTTCCCTCCCCCTCCCCCTTTCCCACCTCTGGTGACCTGAATTCCATTCTCTCCTCTTTTTTTTTTTTTTTTTTTTTTTTTTTTTTTTTTTTTTTTTTTTTTTTTTTTTTTCGCTTTGT